>NC_079504.1:68333070-68570967 GCF_030052815.1 Hevea brasiliensis | reverse complement strand
CAGTTTTGATATCCTGTTTTACACTGTTCCATTGGTTATGTTGTTGTGGAAATTTGGCTAAGTTTTCTTCATAGAAGTTGTTCCCTATTGTCTTAACTTTATTTCCCTTTTTGAACCACTCCATTTGGAGTTTTGTAGCCTAAGTTATAGCCATTTGAACATGGCTGGCCGGATTTGGTTTTACCCATAATTCTGGGCATTCACTGGATAAAGGCAGTTTTTGTAGGTTGACTATAGGTGGCTTTTCAAATAGGTTATGGTCAAAATTTGGGTTTGTTTTCTTCATGAAAGTTGTAAGGATATGTCTCAGATTTCTACCAGTAAAATTTCAAGTCATTTGGACCTTCCTAGACCAAGTTATAGTTATTTACGTAACTACTGTTCATTTGGTCATTTTTGTACAGGTCAGTTTGCCAATTCCGGATTTGGCCTAATTGTTCACTAAGTTATGGTCATTTTCTGGGCATGATTCCTACATGAAAAATGTTCCATTTTGTGTCTAGTTTCATTCTCAATTGTCTTTACATCAATTGGGTTGGTAAATTTTTAGTTTTGATCCCTAAAAGGGACCTAGGTCATGCTGCCTGCAGATTGACCTCTTCAATCCGAATTGGAACTTGGTTCCAACAATTCATACACACTACAAATGATCACAATTGACCATTTCTCAACTCAAATAAGGTCAATAATATCATTTGGCCAATTCTCAAATTTTTCTTCAATTTTTCACAATCTCCAAACCCTAGTTACATGCATTTCAACTCTAATGCAAATTTAAAGTGTATATTCATAATTTATACACTTAATTCACTTCAAATAACCATTCAAAACTATCAAACTCATTCATATCAAACCCTAACCCTAGCTGGATGAATTTCATATTTGGTCCCTCAACAATTGTTTTTGTTTGGATTTAAGTTAAAGTCTAAGTTAACTTAACTAAGAACATAGAAATTTAACAAAAGAATTCAAATTTACATGCTAAACTTTGTTTGATTTTCCAATCACCAATTTTCTTCCTTTTTTTCTTCTTTCTTGCTTCATTAATCTTCTTTTCTAGTTGCCCAAACAAAGTTTAATCATAATTTAGTGAAATTTTTGGGGGATTTCTAGGGTTTATGAAGCTTTAAATTTTAGCTTCAATGGAGGAAATATGTGAGAGAGATGAGAGAGGGATGAGGGATGGCTAACTTGGGAGAAAATGAATATGACCATTTTTTTTCTTTTCTTTTATTTTTATGTCTTATTTAGTGCCTTTGACTTGGTCAAATAAAGTGGGTAAATAAAAATTGATTTTGACATCATATGTGATGTCATCAAGGTAATGCAATAAAACTTTTTCTTTTCTTTTCTTTTTTCATTTTCATTAATTTTTTAATAGTTCTTTAATTTAATTCTTGATCTCAAAATTTTATTTTCTCCAATTTTATTATACAATTAGGTCAGGAGTCAGCTCTAGGGGTGAATTGATGAAATTGCCCCTCGCTGGTTTAATCTGGTTTGCAAGTTATTCGATATTTCTTCTGGATCCCTGACCTAATTATTTCACCTACTTAACAATTCTTTTCTGTGATTTTCTCTTTTCCACTGTGTTCATAATAGTCCTAAGGACCGTGGCGTCATATTTTACTTTTTGAAATTTGAGTTTAGACTGACCTCGCAATCCTTCTCGAAAAGGTCACCCATCGCTGTGACTTCCAACTCATTTAACTTTTTATGTTTTGTTTTTCTTCTTTATACTTAACTATTTGAAAATTACTAATTATTTGTGTTTAGGGCTTAACTAGGTTTCTTAAACATGGTTCTAATTCTCTTAATTGTCCGGACCAACACCAGTCACTAGAACAGTGAAATATACCAGGCTATGCAAATAGGGGTGTTACATTTGTAGTGTATTTAATGGGTTATTGGTAGACGAAGTCGGTAATTCATTAGGTATACTATGGAATCATGTTATGCCTTACAGAGGGGTAAGGTGTGACAGCCTCTGCCCTGAAGATCCGCCTTTGTCATACATATGAGCATAAGGTCCCCCAAAATCTTTTCTCTTCCCTAAGTTGCTGCCTAAACTTTGGCCAGTAGGCATCGCACCCTTCTCCTTTTCACGTTGCTGTTGTGGGGGTTGGGTTTGTACTTCGGCTTGGGCTGACATATTATCAGCCATTTGTTGAAAGAATGCCACCATCTACCCAGTAATTTGTGCTGTATTTTGTAGAGGAAGGACTAGTGCAGCCGAGCCTCCGACACTCTGAGGAGTTGGGGCCTCTTCCTGTACATCAGCTACAATAGACTGCTCTACCATTTTATCCCCCTCTTCCATATCTATTCACAGGATTTTTTACTTCCTAAATAACTAACACAAGGAGACTTCTCCCAGTCAATTCATTTTCATGATGTATATGTACTATATGTATCAAACATTTGAGCAGTTGTACTTATCAAAAAGTATTTTAATTTCACAATCCAAAATTTACATTAAAAACTAGCTCTGATACCACTAAAACATGTCACACCTTGCCCCTCTATAAGATATGATATGATCTCCTAGTATACCAAATAAATTATCAAACTTTGCCTACCGATAATCTATTAAATATACTACAAGAAATTTTGACAAAACAAAATTCATTTTTGAGTTTATTATTGTGTTAAAAGAATTAATTAAGTGTCTTCAATTTAAGAACAATTCATTTAGAAACAAATAGGTATTTTTAAAATTTTGAAATCCGCATGGTTACGGCTAAAACTATATAAAAACAGTTCTTTTAAAACCTGTTGAAAATCACCTGTAGTTATTATATAACATAATTAAATAAATCACCATTCAGAACACAGCTTTATATTTACAATACAAAAATATTTTATTACAAGTTAATATCCATTAGAATTAAGGAAATTAATATTACAAGACTTACAACTGATCAAACTCACAAAAATAATATTACAATAATTTACATTTGACTAAAGTCCCAAAATAATATTACAAATGTTTCTGTATAACTGCTCGAATGTAATTACACACATATAGTTACATGATTACATTAAAATCTATGTACAAAGGCATACCTATGATATACTCGAAGATAGTCCCAACACGACTTCAGGTCATAGCTTCAAGTAGTCTCACTCAGCTGCTCTATCCTTTCTTTCACCTGCAACAGCATATAAAGCTACCGCTGAGCGATGAACTCAGTGGTGCACAACTCATAATTTAAAACTTAATACAAAACATGCTTTGAAAAATCATAACAAAGAGCTTGGAATATTTAAATTCTTCAAAATTCATAAAATCAAAGTCAATATTTTCAATCATGCAAATTGTGACACCACTTACCCGTCTACAGTGTAGCCGAGCAAGCTATGCCACACGGTGTATCGGCACACTCTATTTTACCTTGATTAATTTTTGTCAAAGTTTTGAATATAGTTTGTGAAATATAGTTCATTTATTGAAATTATAATTTATTTGAGATTCCAAAAATTTTTAAAGTAAATCCGGCAGAGTACTGGCTAAAAATGAAGAAAACAGTTCTTCGGAACCTGTTAAAAACACTTCCAATATTTGTATTCAATCATCTCAAACTCCAATATCCAAAATCTCAACAATATTTCTCAATTTCAGTTCTCAATAACCTTTTCATTTCTCAAACATCCCTTTCTCAGGGTTCTCATATATAAACAATAATTAAATACTCAAATTACTTCCATACACAACCATAAATCTTTATTATTTACATGAACCTCAAAATACATTACATAAATCCCAAATACATATGAGAAAATAAAATTTAATTACAAAATGACAAAATGACATCTAGTGTCCTACCAATGCACTGCAGGTGACGAGGTGACACGGACATAATCGCGTAATCGCAGGATGGACTCACCTCCTGCGTGTCTCACGGGCTCAGGATCGGGATCTCCAGTACCTACGCGTGGCAAAAGCAACGCGCTAAGCAATAATGCTTAGTGGTGCAATAATATAATAAAAGAAAATAGCAAGAAAATAAATGTGTATAGAATGTGTATGCTTTCTTTGTTTGGTGTTGGTATATTCATTATTTCATTAACTTTGTTCACTTTTATTCATTTGGTTGCCCCAAGTAACCTACACTAGACGACTGGACTGGATAACGGGTAAACTGGCACTGGGTATCTAATACCTCGGGCCGTCACACCATCGGTCGCATATGCATCACCCGGTGTGCAATGCGACTACCAAGTCAGAATAATAATCTCAGGCACAAGGCCAAGTCTCAATGCAAAGTCAGAATGGCTAAAAGCCATGAAATCACAAAATGGCATTTTTGCCATGTGCAGTACTGCTAACTGAACCCTATTGGCATGCCAAACTATCCAAACCAATCATGTTAGGTATACTAGGGCATTTGAAACTTTTAAATTCTTCAATCTTTAAATTTCAAGTTTCGGTGTTACTATTCACCTCTATGGTCAACCAAAATGTTGACTTTTGGATAGAAAATATGTACATTGACTTTGGTACTCCCAATATGCCACATTTGGCATTCAAAACTTGTTGGCATTAAGTGTTAATACCATTTCTAAGCATTAAACCAAAGGAGCAGATTTTTCAGATTTTGTACCATAACTTTACTGTTCCATTTGGAACTGTTACAGTGAAAATTTGAGGAATTGGTAAACATAAAAGTTGTTCCTTATTTTGTCTAGTTGAATTTCCTTTTTTGAATCACTCCATTTGGAGTTTTGTAGCTCTAGATATGGTCCAAAAACCCAAGCTGGCCGGATCACCATTCTGCAGAAATTACCATATCTACAGTAACATGAACAGTGGCTGTCACTGCCATTTGGGTTAGGTTCTGGCCATAATTTGGGGTAGGTTCCTTCATGAAAGTTGTTTGTCTATGTCTTAACTTGTTGCTGTAAAACTTTCAGGTCAATTGACCAAATCTACAGTGAGTTATGGCCAAATGAACAGTTACTGTTCATTTGGTCAATTCTGCAGGGGCTGTTGCAGGGTGTCCGGATTGGGGCCAAGTTTTGGTCCTCTTGCTTTGGTCTTTTGGGCATGGTTTCTTCAGCAAAAATGTGCCATTATAAGCCTAGTTTCATGTCCAATTGGCCAAACACCAATTGGACCAACACAGCCAAAGTTATGGCAGTGCAAGTGGACTGAATTTTCAGTCCTTCTGCTGCTGTCCTAGGGCAGCCTGCAACTTCACTTTGCAGCTGTCCTAGGGCAGCCTGCAACTTCACTTTGCAATCCTATTTTTCAGTCCATTTGATGGTCAACTTACCTAAAATGGTCACTAATTGACCATTAAAATGTTCTCTAATAATTTCCTAAACCATGTTTACATTTTGCTCACAAAACCCTAATTCAAATTCATGTTTTATACAATTTACTTTAGTTAGCTTTTAATTCATTATGCTTGTGTTTATAAACTTCCAACATGATTCTAGCTCACTTCAAGCTCATCAAAAACACTCCCTCCTATTCCATAGCTAGGGCAGCCGAAATTCATGTTTCATACACATGAGTTTTTGCTCATTTAAATTACAATTTCTCATCCATTACAAGCCTAAATCATGGAATTAAGGAATTTTAACTACATATATGCACTAACCTTGATTAGGGCAGATTTTTTCCACCTCTAAACTTCACTTTCCTTCACTTTCTAGGCTGCCAAAAGGTTGTTTAAGGTGTGGGGACAAGTTTTAGTGAAGAGTGTTTAAGGTTTAGTAGTGAAACAAAGAGAGAAAGGGAGCTTTGGTGGAGCTTTCATGGTGGAATGGTTATGGAAAATGGAGAGCTACGGGTGTGTTTTTGTGGGAGTGGTGGCTGCTGGAATTTTTGGTTATTTTGGTGTTCATTTAGTCTCTTTTATTGGTTAATCAAATAATGGCTTAATTGTGATTGGTTAGAAATTTTAAATGACATCACAATGATGTCATTAATAAGCTTTTTCCTCATTTTCTTTTCTTTCCTCCACTACTCATCTTCAATTTAATTTCTAGTAATGTTTATTCATATTTTATGTCATATTAATTATTTACTCAACTGGACAAGTCGGCCAAAAATCACCTCTGAAGGCGAAATGACCAAAATGCCCTCCGTTTGGCTTAACGGGTCAAAATTGTCTGTACCGATTGAAAAATTTCTCTAAATATTTTCTTGGCATTCTAATGCCATAGGAACCTCAATGACCCTTCTCTGGAGTCCCAAAAATTATTTTATAATTTTTCCCCCGGGTCTAGGGCTCCTAGTTGCGAGAACCGCAACTTCCCTCCGGTTACCCATCGCTTGGGCACCGGCTCGTTTGACTTGGTTGTATTTTATTTCTAAAATTTTTACTAAATTTTTCTTATTAATATTTGAGTTAATTATGGTCCCTGACTTTAGTTTAAATATTTTTCCGGACGTTCTAGCTGTCCGGACTGACACCGGTCACCGGAACAGTAGAATGTACGGAGTTGCTACCGGGAGGGTGTTACACAAATCATTTATTTGAATGACATTTGGATCAAGTAGTAACAATTTATCCAAATCATAATAAAGCATTTAAAATATTCATATTTCTCTTGAACCATGAAAATAATATAATATTTTTCAACCACTAACAAATATTTGTTTCAATCACATTTTATCAAAGCATGCATAATTTAAGGGTGTTGCCAACAATTCACACAGTTGGACCCATGAAACAAAATTTTAGGATGATTGTCATATTGTACACCACGACAAAGCAAACTCCCCACAATGACCGAGGCTAAAGGGAGGCACCAAAGACTAGCTAGTATATATATGAGTACTCATTCAAACTCTACCTCAAGTGACAAGCCAGAGAGGGAGGGAACTCAACCCTAACAAGTGAAGGAGATTACAATCAATATCATCTCACTAGACAAGCTAATGAGGAACACAATCACATTTTCATGTCAACTATGATTTCAAAACATTTTTAAAGAAATTCCATTCACAAAATACATTTCTAAATCAATAAACATATTTAATTGTTGTAAATTCATACACATGGTTAGCAACACATTAAGTTCACAAAAGCATTTCAAAATACATTCAAATACTGACCCACCCCCTTGCTACATTGAAATTAAGGGCCAACATCTGCCTTTTCATAATATAATTTCATTTCATAATTCACAATTTTCAAAACAATGTAAATAATTCTTTAAATGCATAGGAAAAATCATATTTGATTCATACAATTTCATTCAATAATTTAAAGTTCTCAATACAATAAAAATCATAATTCATTATGAAACTTGTTCCTCTATGTCTTAGTTTTATTTTCCAATTTGAATAACTCAATTTGGAGTTCTGGATCTCAAGTTATTGCCAAATTACTAAACACTATTCCAAGTACCATATTCTGAGATTCTAGGTTTCCAGATTTATACGTTAACTTTGCATTCCATATCTGGTCATCTTAAGCTCATAATTTGGCCCTAGTCCCTAAAACAATGTTTTAGGTATTTGTCTTAGGTTTTCAAATCATATTGAATCACTTCAATTGGAGTTTTGTAGAGGAAGTTATGGCTTGATAATCATTTGGAGGTCATAAGGCCAGTTTGCCAAGGAGCAGGAATTCTAGATTTAGGATTCCTGATTTATCCCAACGATTCCCCTATCTTGCTCTAAGAACTGGGTTCTGGTCAAAACATAAAATTTTTAGTTCTATGTCTTATGAGAATTTTGGCTTTAGAATCACATAATTTTCATTTTTTTAGCCCAAGTTATGGCAATTTTTCCAAAATTGGTCGGATAGGTAATTGTCCAGAGTTTCCAAGTTAGTCCAAAATTAGGGAAGATTTGCTGGACCAACTTTGTCTAGCAATATTATAAACTTTGGATCATAATTTGGCTCTTCATAAGAATTTTTCTTCTATATCTCAGGTTTCCATTGGTTTAAGAATCACCTAATTTGGAGTTTTGTAGAGTGAGTTATGCCTAATTTATTAAGTACTGTTCATTTGGTCATTTCTAGTTAGGTCCAGAATTGCAATCCGGATTCAAGCCAAATTCAGGGCAACCTATGGTCAGTTTCTGGACAAGGTGTCTTCATGACATTTCTAGAATATTGTCTTAGGTTTCATCTTCAATTGGCCTCACACCAATTTGAGCTATGTAGCTCAACTTATACTCATTCAAACATGCTAGATTAAAGGGTCCAGAATTCTGGCCATTCAACGCACTACAATTCCATCAATTCCTTTCATCAATTCAACATAAATTCTTAACTAAAGTATGCCAAATGACCATAATTAGGCCTTATAAACCTTAATTGCATAACATACCACAAAACCCTAATTTCCATAAATGCTAATTTTTCCATCTTCCAAACTCATTCAATTCCATGCAAGCTCACTACCCCAAACATATATACAACATCATTTAACCAAGAATTCATGTTCAATTCATTTAAAACACATCAAAACCCTAATTCCCTTTAGCTGGCCAAATTTCCCTCTTCATGATTCATGCAAAATTTTCATGTTTTCTTGGGCATATTCTTCATAATTAACCCTAATTTCATGCATGGATCACTAATCAAAGCTCATAAAACTGTTACCTCTAATTGAGCTTTCAAATCTTCAAAATCCTTTCAACTTTTCTTGTGTTTCTTTTTCCCAACCTTCACTTTGAAGCTTAATAAGAGGTTTTCTATTAATTTAATGGGAAAATTTATGAAAAGAGTTGGAGTTTCAAGAGCTCAATTTGGGTAACAATGGAGGAAAATGGATGAGAAAGAGAGAGAGAGAAGGGAGCTGGCCATATGGATGAGGAAGAAGAGATTATTTTATTTTATTTTTATCTAAATTTTTGTCTCCTTTTATACATGATTATCCTTTAATTAAATTAATTTAAATTATAATTTTTAATTGTGTCGTGATGAGGTCATGCTTATGTCATAATTCAATTTAAATTTGAAAATTTCATTTCTTTCTTTTCTTCCATCCATTTCTTTACATTTTTAATCCCTTTTCAATAATTTAATCTCATACATTTTAATGGACATTTAGGTCAAAAGTCACCTCTTGAAGTGAATTGACCAAAATGCCCATCATCGGGTTATAATCCATCTTTTTCCATAATGCCCGATGAGTCCTAAGGTTCTGATTCACTTAATTGTACTTGATTCCTTTTTATTTCTTTGATTTTCTAATTTCCAGTAGTTTCACAACTAACCCTTAACTAAGGATTTCATGGGGTCCCATATGAATTTGGTATAGCATGTGACACCCCTTACCCGTCTACAGTATATCCGAGTAAGTTATGTTACACGGTGTACCGGAATACTCTATTTTATCTTAATTAATTTTTATCATAGTTTTGAATATAACTTGTGAAATATAATTCATTTAAGTCATTTATTTAAATTATAATTTATTTGAGGTTCCGAAAATTTTATAGAAAATCCGGCAGAGTACCGGCTAAAAATGGAGAAAACAGTTCTTCGGAACTTGTGAAAAACACTTTCAATAATCATATTCAATCATTCTCAAACTCCAATATCATCAAAATCTCAATATTTTTAAACAACATTTCTCAGTCATTCATTTCTCATGGTACTCATATATAAGCAATAAGTAAATACTCATTTTTTTTTTTCAATTCATAACCACAATTTTCATTATTTACATGAACATCAAAATACATTACATAAGTTTCATTTACACAAAGGAAAATAAAAGTTAGTTACAAAAATACCAAAATGAAACCTAGTGTCCTACCAATGCACTGTGGATGGTGAGGTGACACGGACACTATGCAGAGCTGCAGGAGGTCTCACCCATCATGCGGTCTCTGGCTCTCACAAGATTCCGTAACCTACGTGTGGCAAAAGTAACGCGCTAAGCAATAATGCTTAGCGGTGCAATAATAAAATAAAAGGAAATAACAGAAAATAAATATGTATTGAATGTATCGATGTCTTACTTGTTTTGTACTTGTTATATTCATTATTTCATTAAATTTATCCACTTTCATTTTTGGTTGTCCAAGTAACCTATACTGGACGACTGGACCGAATAAACGGGTAAACTGGCACTGGGTATCTAGTACCTCGGGCCGTCACACCATCTGTCACATATGTATCTCTGTGCAGTAATGTAATAATAAATCAGAATGACAATAGGCACAAGGCCGAATATCAACACAATGTCAGAATGGCTAAAAGCCATGAAATCGCAGAATAGCATAATGCCATGTGCAGTACTGCTAACTGAACCCTATTGGCATGCCAAACTATCCAAACCAATCTTGTTAGGTATACTAGGGCATTTGATACTTTTGAATTCTTCAATTTTTGAATTTCAAGTTTGGTGTCACTATTCACTTCACTAGTCAACAAAAATGTTGACTTTTGCATAGAAAATAGATACATTGGTTTTAACACTCCCAATGTACCACATTTTGCATTCAAAACTTGTTGGAATTAATCACCAATACCATTCCTAAGCTTAAAACTAAAGGAGCAGAATTTTCAGTTTTTGTACCCTAACTTTACTGTTCCATTAGTTACTGTTGTAATAGGAATTTGAGAAAGTGATAAACATGAAAGTTGTTCCTTATTTTGTCTAGTTGAATTTCTATTTATAAATCACTTCATTTGGAGTTTTGTAGCTCCAGTTATGGTCCAAAAACCACAGCTGGCCGGATTAAAAAATTGCAGAACTGACCATATCTACAGTGCAGTGAACAGTGACTGCAACTGTCTTGTTGGATAGGTTCTGGTCATAATTTGGGGTAGGTTTCTTCATGAAAGTTGTTTGTCTATATCTTAAATTGTTTCTATAAAAATTTCAGGTCAATTGGGCCATTCTACAATGAGTTATGGATAAATGAACAATTACTGTTCATTTAGTCATTCTGCAGAATCTGGTTGCAGGACATCCGGATTGGGGCCAGTTTTTGGTCCACTTGATTTGGTCTTTTGGGCATGGTTTCTTCACCAAAATTGTGCCATTATGTGTCTAGTTTCATGTCCAATTGGCCAAACACCAATTGAACCTACACAGCCAAAGTTATGGCTGTCCAAACAGGCTGGACTCACAGACACACCTACTGCTCTCACTAGGCAGCCACATCAAATCAGTTTGTAATGCTATAGTTCACTCCAAATTATGGCCAACTTACCTAAAATGGTCACTAATTTACTATTAGAATATTCATTCACCATTATATAAGCAAAGCCTAAATTTCTATCCAAAACCCTAGCTCAAATTCAAAGTTCATACAACACGTGTCATTTAGGCATACTAATCCATTTCAACCTTATGTCTACACATCAACACCATTTCTAAGCCATTTTAAATCCATCAAGATCATCAACTACCACTCCCATAAAGCTGGCCAAAATTCCATTCTCAATTTCACACATGATTTATCTCAATTTCTTAATTATTTGTTCATATTCAAACTAAGTTTTAAGAAATAAACAAGATTAAGTAATTAACATGCACTAACCTCTTTGGTCTCTTTATAGGCTTGTATAAACCTTAGAATTTCTTCACTTTATGATAATCAAAACTTTGCTCTTGATGTGGGGGTTAATTTTTGTGAAGGGTGTTTAGGGTTTTGGGGTAAGATTTGGTGAGTTATAAAGCTTTGGTGGAGCTTTCATGGAAGTTTGGCTATGGGAGAAGAGGGAGACGGCTGGTTTTTTATTTGGTGAGAAAACAGATTGGTTTTTCCTTTTTTTGGTGTTATTTATCTTCTTTTATTACTTACTTAAGTGATGCTTTAATGTGATTGGTGGGAATTCCTTTAAATGACATCATATGATGTCAAAATTGACATTTATTCTCATTTTCTTTTCTTTTCTTCTCTACTCATTTTCAATTTAATTTTTAGTAATATTTATTCACATTTTATGTCATAATAATTATTTACTTAACTGGACAAGTCGGCCAAAAATCGTCTCTGAAGGCGAAATGACCAAAATGCCCTCCGTTTGGCTTAACGTGTCAAAATTGTCTGTACCGATTGAAAAATTTTTCTAAATATTTTCTTGGCATTCTAATGCCATAGGAACCTCAATGACCCTTCTCTAGAGTCCCAAAAATTATTTTATGAATTTTTCGCTGGGTTTAGGGCTCCTAGTTGCGAGAACCGCAACTTCCCTTTGGGTTACCCATCTCTTGGGCACCGGCTCATTTGACTTAGTTGTATTTTATTTCTAAAATTTTTACTAAATTTTTCTTATTAATATTTGAGTTAATTATGGTCCCTCACTTTAGTTTAAATATTTTTCCGAACGTTCTAGCTGTCCAGACCGACACTGGTCACCGGAATAGTAGAATGTACGGAGTTGCTACAGGAAGGGTGTTACAACTCTTCCCCTTTAATTTAAATTTCGTCCTCGAAATTTTACCTGATGCAAACAGTTGAGGGAACTGTTGCCTCATCGTCTCTTCACTTTCCCAAGTTGCCTCCTCGGTGTTGTGGTGCCTCCAAAGCACTTTCACCAGTGGAATCTGCTTATTCCTCAATTCTTTCACTTCCCTGAGCTAATCTGTATGGGTTCTTCTTCATATGTCAAATCCGGTTGTACTTCAATTTCTTCCATGGAGATGACATGTGAAAGATCTTAGCGGTATCTTCTTAGCATAGACACGTGGAACACATTGTGGATCTTGTTCAGCTCTGGTGGTAAAGCTAGCCTATAGGCCACTGGACCCACACGTTCAATGACTTCATATGGGCCAATGAACCTAGGGCTTAACTTACCTTTCCTTCCAAACCTCAATACCTTCTTCCACGGTGATACCTTGAGGAACACTTTGTCGCCAACCACATATTCTATTTCTTTTCTCTTCAGGTCGGCATAAGATTTACCTATCCGAGGCAACCTTCGATTGGCTTTGATTAGTTTTACTTTCTCCTCACCGCTTTACTGTGTCCGGCCCTACCGCTTGTCTTCGCCCAATTCAGTCCAAAGACACCTGAGTTCTACATTTTCTCCCATTAAGTGCTTCATATGGGGCCATTTGGATGCTAGCTTTGTAGCTATTGTTGTATGCAAATTCTTCCAGTGGGAGGTATCTATCCCAACTTCCCTCAAACTCAATGACACAACCCCTCAGCATATCCTCAAGGACCTGGCATATATTTCATATTATTATTATCATTTTAATTCAATATTTGTATCAATTCCATTGGTTTCAATTGTTTACCTGAATTACTCTTTCTGATTGCCCATCCGTCTGAGGATGGAAAGCTGTGCTGAAGTGGAGTTGTGTACCCAAGGACTCATGCAACTTCTTCCAAAATCTCGATGTAAACCTTGGGTCTCGATCATGTATGATGGAAAGTGGAATTCCATGCAGTCTAACTATCTCACTGATATACACTCGCTAACTTCTCCAAAGGAGTAGTCACCCTAATCGCGTAAAGTGTGCTGACTTAGTCAATCTATCTACTATCACCCATACTGCATCATGTTTCTTCTGGGTGAGAGGTAGACCACTTACAAAATCCATAGTAACCCGATCCCATTTCCATTTAGGTATGCGTATAGGCTGTAGCAAACCCGATGGAACTTGATGTTCTGCCTTGACTTGCTGACATGTCAAACATTTAGTCACATAGTCAGCTATGTCTTTCTTCAGACCATGCCACCAATATCAAGCTTGGATCATGATACATCCTTGTACTTCCCAGGTGCATAGCATAAACACCTGTATGTGCCTCTTTCGAATCATCGCTTTCAATTCCCATTATCCGTACACATACTCTTCCTTTATAGTAGAGACACCCATTTGCTTTCACCTCATAGTCGCTGCTTTTCCTCGTAGATTTTGCTCATAATAGCCATTAGCTTCTCATCTACTTTCTGCCCATCTAAAATCTGCTGTAACAGGTTTGGCCTCACTTGCAACTCAGCCAAAATAGCTCCATCTCGAACCAAAGATAGACGGGCATTCAATGATCTCAAAGCTGTGATGGATTTTCTCATTCAAAGCATCAAGAACTACATTTGCCTTCCCGTGATGGTAGTCAATTACACAATCATAATCCTTCAGAACTCAATCCATCGCCTCGCTCTAAGGTTGAGCTCCTTCTGGGTTGGCAAGTATTTCAGGCTTTTGTGGTCCTTGTAAATGTAGCACTTTTCACCATACAAGTAATGCCTCCATATCTTCAGTGCGAAGATAATTGCTGCAAGCTCTAGATCATGGGTAGGGTAATTTTGTTCATGTGGCCTTAGCTGCCTGGAAGCATAAGCGACCACCTTCCCCTCTTGCATCAATACACACCCTAACCCATTATGAGAGGCATCACTGTAGACCACAAAGTCCTTTCCTGACACTGGCTGTGTTAACACTGGTGCCTCTGTCAACATAGCCTTCAACTTCTCAAACTGGTCTGACACTTGTCATTCCAGTCGAATCTGACATTCTTGTGTAACAACTTGGTCATTGGAGCAGCTATTAAGGAAAATCCCTTCACAAATCTCCTATAATACCCAGCTAGCCCCAAGAAGCTTCTGACCTCAGTTGTATTTCTGGGAGGCTTCCATTCCATCACTGCTTCTATTTTCTTGGGATCCACCCTAATCCCATCAGCTGACACTATGTGTCCAAGGAATGCAATCTCATTCAACCAGAAGTCACACTTGGACAACTTAGCATACAGCTTCTTTTCTCTCAGGGTTTGCAAAATAATCCTCAAATGCTCATCATGTTCTTCCCTGGTCTTGGAATAAACCAGAATATCATCAATAAAGACCACTACGAACCGATCTAGGTATGGATGGAAGATACGGTTCATAAGGTCTATAAATGCCGCTGGTGCATTTGTTAGGCCAAAGGGCATCACCAGAAACTCATAATGCCCATATCGGGTCCTGAATGTAGTCTTTGGCACATCTACATCCTTCACCCTCAACTAATGATACCCTGATCTGAGATCAATCTTTGAAAATACTCCTGCTCCCTTCAACTGATCAAATAGATCATCAATTATAGGCAACGGATATTTGTTCTTCACTATCACTTTATTCAACTGCAGGTAATCGATGCATAACCTCAAAGTCCCATCTTTCTTCTTTACAAACAGCACTGGAGCTCCCCATGGTGACACACTGGGGCATATAAACCCCTTATCAAGTAACTCTTGCAACTGAGTTTTCAACTCCCTCAATTCCGTGGGTGCCATCCTATAAGGAGCAATGGAAATGGGTCTTTGTCAGCAGTTGTCTCAATAGCAAATTCAACTTCCTTTCTCGTGGCAAACCGTGCAACTCTTCAGAAATACCTGCAGGAAGTCTCTTCGTGGGTATATCACTGTGTTTGGCTTAGCCGCCTAGTATCCACCACATGTGCTAGGTAGGCTTCACACCTTTCTCATCATTCTTCTTGCAATCGTGGTGAGATAACATTGGATAGGAAATCATCCTTTCACCCACAATGTTGATCTCATTACCCTCAAGTTTTCAGAGAAATTCTCTTCAATTTGCAATCAACTATTGCCCGATGACGTGACAACCACCCATTCCCAAAATCACGCCAAACTCGTGGAAGGGCAACTCAATCAGTCCGCCAAAAATTCATACCCCAATCCTTAACGCAACCCTTGTATACTTTGTTCACCACTACACTATGGCCCAATGGATTAGTGACCAGAATGTCTTGGTCACTCTCCCCTACTAGTATCCCCCTTTCTACGGGTAGGTTGATGCAGATGTATGAATGAGTGGATCCTGGATCCACTAATGCGTACGGATGTATTTTAGAGGAGAACGCACTCGATGACGTCCCGAGCATCTTGCTCCTCCCCGAGCTCTCATGGCATAAGCTCGGCAGTGGTCTATTATCGTGCCTCTCTGGCTCGGATCTGTGCCTCTGTGATGGTCCCATCAGCTGATTTGCGATTTCCTACCCCTTGTGGTGCGGGAGCGTGCATGCGCTTGTGTTGGAGCAAACGTAGTAGTTCTCTGCGGGAGTTCTTCAACCGATGCTCTGTTGACTCCACACCTTAAGCGAGCCACTCTCCAACACTCTCCCTTATGCCATTTCAAATAATGTGGACATGCGTAAGATCGGGCTGGTCCCTTGAACCCCATCCTCGAGAGCGCCACCGATGGTGTGGACCGACCTCTCCTAGGGGTAATCGTGGCTGAGCCCTGAGACCCTGACCTTGTGGTTGACCTGAACTCTGTGCAGGTGGACCCTTGAACTTCTTCGCAAATGCAGGAGATGAACTAAACTGACCTGGGCCCCTCTTCTGCTGTCTCTCTCTTCTGGTCTGCTCACTTATTCTAACCTTTTCAACCTTTATTGCAGCTTCCACTAACTTGGTGAAGTCTGTGATTCCCAAGGCAGTGATCATGATCTTTATATTATCATTTAATCCTTCTTCAAATCTCTTACACCTTTCGGCCTCATTAGGGACTATCTCCCTTCCATAGCGGCTCAATCTGACAAATTCCTTCTCATACTCGGCCACTGACAGCTGTCTCTGCCTCAGATTAATGAACTCTCTTCTTCTCTCTTCCAGGTATACACTACCCACATATTTCTTCTTAAATTCGGAGAGGAAGAAGTCCCAAGTTATAACTTCTGGCTGCACTTCACTGGATACCATGTCCCACCATTCATATGCATCATCTTGCAACAGAGATACAGCAGCCTCTAAATTTTGCTCTGGGGTGCAGTAGAGTTGTTTTAAAACTCTGCCTGTTCTGTTCAACCAATTCTCGGCTGCAACAGAATCATCTTCTCTCTTGCCAAAGAAGTCCACTGCTCCAAACTTTCTCAATTTTTCTAGATGTGATTTTGGTTGTGGAGGTGGTGGTGGTGGTGCTGGCATTACCCCGGCCATTTGTCTGAAGAATTCGGCCATTTGCTGGAACATGGCCTGTGGAGGCCGAAAGGTGCTCGCTTGAGTGGGCAGTTCTCCCATACCTCCAGTCTCAGCTGCTGCAGGTGGAGCATGACTCTCCACTTCCTCCTCAACTGCCCTCTAAGATGTAGGGTTCATATCCTATTCAAAATAAGAAAGACAACAGATCTGCATTAGTGTCACCTCGACTCTTACAAATGCAATGCATGGTATGGACTCAATCTAGGCCCAAAAATGCCTAAACCGTGCTCTGATATCACTAAATGTGACACCCCTTACCCGTCTACAGTATATTCGAGTAAGTTATGTCACACGGTGTACCGGAACACTCTATTTTATCTTAATTAATTTTTATCATAGTTTTGAATATAACTTGTGAAATATAATTCATTTAAGTCATTTATTGAAATTATAATTTATTTGAGGTTCCGAAAATTTTATAGAAAATCCGGCAGAGTACCGGCTAAAAATGGAGAAAACAGTTCTTCGGAACCTGTGAAAAACACTTCCAATAATCATATTCAATTATTCTCAAACTCCAATATCATCAAAATCTCAATATTTTTCAACAACATTTCTCAGTCATTCATTTCTCATGGTACTCATATATAAGCAATAAGTAAATACTCAATTTTTTTTTTCCATTCATAACCACAATTTTCATTATTTACATGAACATCAAAATACATTACATAAGTTTCATTTACACAAAGGAAAATAAAAGTTAGTTACAAAAATACCAAAATGAAACCTAGTGTCCTACCAATGCACTGTGGATGGTGAGGTGACACGGACACTATGCAGAGCTGCAGGAGGTCTCACCCACCATGGTCTCTTGGGCTCTCGGCCAAGATTCTCCGGAACCTACGCGTGGCAAAAGCAACGCGCTAAGCAATAATGCTTAGTGGTGCAATAATAAAATAAAAGGAAATAATAGAAAATAAATATGTATTGAATGTATCGATGTCTTACTTGTTTTGTACTTGTTATATTCATTATTTCATTAAATTTATCCACTTTCATTTTTGGTTGCCCAAGTAACCTATCTTTGGCATCGGATCGATAAACGTAAACCGCACTGGGTATCTAGTACCTCGGGCCGTCACACCATCGGTCACATATGTATCTCCTGGTGTGCAACAGAACAGCTAATAAACTGTAATGACAATAGGCACAAGGCCAAATATCAACACAATGTCAGAATGGCTAAAAGCCATGAAATCACAGAATAGCATAACGCCATGTGCAATACTGCTAACTGAACCCTATTGGCATGCCAAACTATCCAAACCAATCTTGTTAGGTATACTAGGGCATTTGATACTTTTGAATTCTTCAATTTTTGAATTTCAAGTTTTGGTGTCACTATTCACTTCACTAGTCAACAAAAATGTTGACTTTTGCATAGAAAATAGATACATTGGTTTTAACATTCCCAATGTACCACATTTTGCATTCAAAACTTGTTGGAATTAATCACCAATACCATTCCTAAGCTTAAAACTAAGGGAGCAGAATTTTTCAGTTTTTGTACCCTAAAGTTACTGTTCCATTAGTTACTGTTGCAATGGGAATTTGAGAAAGTGATAAACATGAAAGTTGTTCCTTATTTTGTCTAGTTGAATTTCATTTTTTGAATCACTTCATTTGGAGTTTTGTAGCTCCAGTTATGGTCCAAAAACCACAGCTGGCCGGATTGAAAAATTGCAGAACTGACCATATCTACAGTGCAGTGAACAGTGACTGCAACTGCCTTGTTGGATAGGTTCTGGTCATAATTTGGGGTAGCTTTCTTCATGAAAGTTGTTTGTCTATATCTTAACTTGTTGCTGTAAAAATTTCAGGTCAATTAGTCCATTCTACAATGAGTTATGGATAAATGAACAATTACTGTTTATTTGGTCATTCTGCAGAATCTGGTTGCAGGACATCCGGATTGGGGCTAGTTTTTGGTCCACTTGATTTGGTCTTTTGGGCATGGTTTCTTTACCAAAATTGTGCCATTATGTGTCTAGTTTCATGTCCAATTGGCCAAACACCAATTGAACCTACACAGCCAAAGTTATGGCTGTCCAAACAGGCTGGACTCACAGACACACCTACTGCTCTCACTAGGCAGCCACATCAAATCAGTTTGTAATGCTATAGTTCACTCCAAATTATGGCCAACTTTCCTAAAATGGTCACTAATTTACTATTAGAATGTTCATTCACCATTACATAAGCAAAGCCTAAATTTCTATCCAAAACCCTCGCTCAAATTCAAAGTTCATACAACACATGTCATTTAGGCATACTAATCCATTTCAACCTTATGTCTACACATCAACACCATTTCTAAGCCATTTTAAATCCATCAAGACCATCAACTACCACTCCCATAAAGCTGGCCAAAATTCCATTCTCAATTTCACGCATGATTTATCTCAATTTCTTAATTATTTGTTCATATTCAAACTAAGTTTTAAGAAATAAACAAGATTAAGTAATTAACATGCACTAACCTCTTTGGTCTCTTTATAGGCTTGTATAAACCTTAGAATTTCTTCACTTTATGATAATCAAAACTTTGCTCTTGATGTGGGGGTTAATTTTTGTGAAGGGTGTTTAGGGTTTTGGGGTAAGATTTGGTGAGTTATAAAGCTTTGGTGGAGCTTTCATGGAAGTTTGGCTATGGGAGAAGAGGGAGACGGCTGGTTTTTTATTTGGTGAGAAAACAGATTGGTTTTTCCTTTTTTTGGTGTTATTTATCTTCTTTTATTACTTACTTAAGTGATGCTTTAATGTGATTGGTGGGAATTCCTTTAAATGACATCATATGATGTCAAAATTGACATTTATTCTCATTTTCTTTTCTTTTCTTCTCTACTCATTTTCAATTTAATTTTTAGTAATATTTATTCACATTTTATGTCATAATAATTATTTACTTAACTGGACAAGTCGGCCAAAAATCGTCTCTGAAGGCGAAATGACCAAAATGCCCTCTGTTTGGCTTAACGAGTCAAAATTGACCGATTAAAGAATTTTTCTAAATATTTTCTTGGCATTCTAATGCCATAGGAACCTCAATGACCCTTCTCTGGAGTCCCAAAAATTATTTTATGAATTTTTCCCCGGGTTTAGGGCTCCTAGTTGCGAGAACCGCAACTTCCCTCTGGGTTACCCATCGCTTGGGCACCGGCTCATTTGACTTAGTTGTATTTTATTTCTAAAATTTTTACTAAATTTTTCTTATTAATATTTGAGTTAATTATGGTCCCTCACTTTAGTTTAAATATTTTTTCGAACATTCTAGCTGTCCGGACTGACACTGGTCACCGGAAAAGTAGAATGTACGGAGTTACTACAGGGAGGGTGTTACATAGCAACTGAGTTCGCAGCCGCTTCCCGAGTCGGTCACCCATCCTCAGCACTCTAGACTCATTTAACCTATTTATGCTTCATTTATCTTATTTTAATTCAACCTCATTTGATATTTATTAATTTTATTTATGTCTCTTCTGTGTGAATTAAATATAGTCTCAGACATTCTAGCCGTCCGGACGGACAGTAGTCATCGGAACAGTAGGATGTACGGAACAAGTTAGTATGAGGGTGTTACAATCACGAATGAAATGATGTCTTATGTCTATATGCTTCATTCTAGAATATTGTATGGGGTTCTTGATCAAGTTGATTGCACTTGTATTATCACATTTAATAGAAATATGATCAAGAGACAATTTGAAGTCTCTTAATTATTGTTTAATCAAAAGAACTTAGCTACAACAAAGACCCGTAGTCACATATTTGGCTTCGGCGGTAGAATGTGCAATTGAGTTTTGTTTTTTGCTACACTAAGAAACTGAAGAATGTCCTAGGAGTTGGCAAGTACCTAAGGTACTATTTCTATCAAGGATACTTCTAGCAAAGTCCTCATCCGATTAGGAACATAAATCAAAAGATGTATTTTTAGGGTACCATAAACCTAAATGCAATATGCCACTCAAGTATTTAAGAATGCATTTAACAGCATGCAAATGAGACTCTTTAGGACATTATTGAGAACGTACACATAAACACATGGAAAACATAATATCCAATCTACTAACCGTGAGGTATAAGAGACCACCAATCATACTTCTATAGAGCTTTTTAGCAATGGGTTTTCCTTTTTCATCCTTATCAAGCTTGGTGTTTATGCTCATTGGAGTTCTACTTGGCTTGTTATTCTCCATCCCAAACATTTTGATCAATTCTTCGGTGAACTTGACTTGGTTAATAAAGATTCCATCTTTAGCTTTCTTGATTTGAAGCCTAAGGGAGAACTTGAGTTCTCCTATCATGCTCATCTCAAACTAACTTTTCATAATATTAGCAAACTCTTAGCACAAACATTCATTAGTAGCACTAAATATAATATCATCAACATATATTTACACTACAAGGATGTCATTTTCATGATTTTTGACAAAAAGTGTTGTGTCAACTTTTCTTTTTGAAAAATCGTTTTGCAAAAGAAAGTTACTAAGCCTTTCATACTAAGCTCTAGAAGCTTATTTCAAACAATACAAGGCTTTAGTTAATTTAAAAATATGATTTCGAAACTTGTGATTTTAAAAACTGGGAGGTTGCTCAATATATATCTCCTCATTAATAAAACTATTTAGAAAAGTACTTTTAACATCCATTTGAAAAAGTTTAAAATTCATGCATGGTGCATATGCAAGTAAGATTGTAATGGCCTCTAATCTAGCTACGAGGGCAAAGGTTTCATCATAATCAATGCCCTCCTCTTGGTTATAGCTTTTGGCTACTAACTATCCTTATTCCTAGTTATGTTTCCATCTTCTTTTAACTTGTTTCTAAACACCCATTTGGTGCCTATGGATGGATGGTTCTTAGGCCTAGTAACTAAGGTCCAAAGCCTATTCCTTTCAAATTGGTTGAGTTCCTCTTTCATGGCAATTACCCAACCTTCATCATTAAAGGCCTCATCTATGGTCTTAGGCTCTATCTAAGATATGAATACAAGATTATTACAAATATTTCCAAATACGGATCTAGTTGTTACCCTTTTGATGTATCACCAATGATTTGGCCCTTGGAATGATCTTTCTTGAATATCCAATCCTTGGACAAGTTTTGTTAAACTCCTTGATATGGAACTAATTGACCTTGTTACTCTTGGAGCTCAACTTCATCATCCCCCAAAGTCTTGAAGGGATCTTCCTTGAGTTGATTTTGATCTCCATTAGATTGAGGGTCTTCAAAGGCAACTCATATAGGTCACCTACAACATCATCATTACAAGAAACATCCTTTCTAGGACCAAAGGGATTAGCTTCATCAAATATAACATGTATTGACTCCTTAACAACTAAGGTTCTCTTATTGAAAACTCTATATGCTTTATTAGATGTAGAGTAGCCTAAGAAGATGCCTTCATTGGTTTTGGAGCCAAATTTATCTAAATTATCCTTGGTATTCAAAATGAAGCACTTACAACTAAAAACTCTAAAATAACCTACTTTAGGTTTCTTGTTATTCCATAGCTCATAAGGAGTTTTCTTTAAAATAGATTTAATCAAAACTCTATTTAAAACATAACAAGTCGTATTAATGGCTTCTACCCAAAAATAAGTAAGCAAGTTATATTCATTTAGCATAATCCTCCCCATATCTAAAACAGTTCTATTTTATCTTTCAATAATACCATTTTATTGAGGAGTCCTAGAAGAAGAAAAATTATGGGTGATCCCTAGTGAGTCACAATATTTTTCGAAACTTTCATTTTCAAATTCTCCACCATGATCACTCCTAATTGAAGAAATTTGAAAAACTTTTTTATTTTGAACCTTTTTTGAAAATCTTTCAAAAAATCAAAATATTCATCATTATGAGCAAGTTATGCAACCTAAATATATCTAGAGTAGTCATCAACAATCACAAGAGCATAATGTGCATCACCTAAGCTAGCTACTCTAATAGGATCAAATAAATCCATATGCAACAATTAAAGGGGTCTAGAAGTAGATACCTTATGAATTAATTTAAAAGAGCTCTTGAATTGCTTACCCATTTAGCATGCATCACACACCTTGTCCTTTGAAACTTGATCTTTGGAAGCCCATCAACTAGCTCATCCTTATTCAAGTTTGTAAGAAGATCTATGCTAGCATGTGCAACCCTTCTATGCTAAGTCCAAGAGTCATCACTAATAGACAAAAAACAATTGACATCCTTGTTAGACAAAGCATGTAAATCAATAACATAAATATTTTCAACCCTTTCACTAATAAACAACATTTTATTATTACACATCTTAGAAACAAAGCAAGATTTTGACTCAAATATAACTCTACAACCTTTATCACATAATTGACTAACACTACGCAAATCATGCTTTAAACCATCAACTAAAAGAACTTTGTTAAGGATAAGAGAGTTTTCCTTACCAATCTTACCTATCTCCATAATTTTACTTTTGCCATTGTCACAAAGGTTACCTGCCCACCTCCATCCTTCTTTTCAAGAGATATGAAGAGGTTGGCATTTCTGGCCATGTGCCTTGAACATCCACTATCTAAGTACCACTTGCTCTCAAGCTTTAAAGATTTCAAGCACACCTACACAAAAATAATTCAAAGAATTTTAGGTACCCAAATGTACTTGGGTCCTTGGAGGTTAGTAGTTCCATCATCATTAAAATTAAATAATCTACCATACCTAAGATGGACTTTCCTAATAGCACATCTATAGTTAGTGTGACCAAACTTACCATAGTAGTAACAATAACCATTAAACCTTATTGTTCTTGGTCTATAAGCAAAAGAGTGAGCATATGGTCTCATGTGACCACTTTTTTATGTCCATTATGTGCACGTGAGAATGAGGCATGTTTAGTGTGATGATGGTTGTGAAACCTAGTGGCATGTCCCCTATAGGAGTTTGGCCTAAATGCAAATCTCTTAGATGTAGATGCCTTATTAACATTTTATCTAGGGACATGTTGATGATATGAAGTCTTTCTAGGTTCATTACCATTAAGTGTCTTTGGCTATTATCTTTTAGGAGTAGACACCTTTGGGCTAGACTCTTAGGGACTAGGCTCACTAAAACTAGTTATTTTAACAAATATGGTCTTGGAAGGAGGTGCTTGGGCAAATTTGCTATAGTTAAGTCCATACTTGATGCTAGGAGACCTTTGAGAGTCCAAAATTGCATCAAGTTTGTCATTCCCTTTAGCAAATTTGTAAAGAGAAGTTTTTAACTCAACAATTTCATTTCTTAACTTCTCATTTTCTAAGGAAAGCTCATTTAAGGTTTTTTGCATATCATTATTTAAAGATCTAGCATACTTAGATGAGGTCTCATTCTCCTTTTTTAAACTAATTACTTCATGTTTCAAAAGTTTATTTTTCCTATGACTCAACTAGAGTTCATCATTCATGACTTTAAGGACATTAACAAGTTCATCATAAGAAAATTCAACAATATCATCACTTAAAGTTACCTCAGTGGAGCTTTCCTCCAATGCCATGAAGCATATTTTAGTAACTTCATCACCAATCTCCTTATCTTCAGAGTCACTTGATTCATCCCATGTTGCTTTGAATGCCTTCTTCTTGACCTTCTTGGAGGGCTTCTTCAACTTAAGACAATCCATTCTAATGCCACTCGGCTTGTTGCATTCATAGCATATGGGAGGATCCCTTTTACTACTCTCACACTTATCCTTCTTGAAGTTTCTCTTTGAAATGAACTTCTTATTTTGGAAGAGCATCTTCCTTATTCTCCTTGTTACTAGAGCTAACTCTTCCTAATCAAACTCTTTATCTTTATCACTTATATTTTTGGAAGACACCTTAAAAGCAATGTTCTTTTTGGCCTTGCTTGGTTCCTCCACTTGCTCTCTTTTAAGAGTCATCTCATAATTAATGAGACTTCCTAAAAGTTCATTAAGTTGTACCTTCCTTAAGTCTTTGAAATCCTTGAGTGATGTTATTTTAGGTAGCCATTCCTTAGGAAGACTTCTTAGAATCTTCTTTACTTGCTTGTCATTTGTAAATGTATTCCTAAGGGATTTGATTCCTCCAATGATCTCCACAAATCTATCATACATTTGACTTATAGTCTCATTCAATTTCATCTTGAACAACTCATATTGATAGATTAAGGAATCCATCTTATTCTCCTTTCCTTGATTAGTGCCCTCATGAGTAATCACCAAAGCATCCCAAATCTCCTTTACAGTAGACTTGTACATACTTTGTTATACTTACTTATATTTAGAGCACAAAACAAAACATGAATAGCTTTGTCATTTAGAGCAACTCTTCTCTACTCTTGCTCACTCCATTCACCCTTTAGTTTTGCTACATGCACACCTTCCACTACTTTGGTTGGGATTAAAGGTCCACTCTTAACAACATCCCACAAATCTACTCCTTCCGATTTAAGGAAGTAATGCATCCTATTTTTGCAATAAAGAAAGTCATTACCATCAAAGAAGGGAGGTCTTACCACTGATTGACCTTCTTGTGCTATAACACCCCTCACGCGACTACAGTGTAACCGAGCAAGGTGTGCTACATTCGGTGCCGGAGCACCCTAACTTATCATACTTTATTTCTTTAAAAATTTTGTTCTCATTATATTTAATATTGATTATTTTTCGACGGAGAAACTAACAGAGTTTTCCCTATTTTATTAAATATTGACGTGATTCACTATTCACCTGTTTGAAATTCAACAATATTTTCAAAATAAAATATTATCCATGCTAATCATAATTATCTCATCAATCATTATCATAATTTTCTCATATTTCAAATCTCATCCATACATTTCAATTTCATAATCATTTCCATAGATTTCCATTCATACTCAATTCATATGTAAAAATGTTCAAATTACATAAATTTACATGATTTATAAACTAATTACACAAGTTCATAATTTACATGATCTACAAATTAATTACAGTTCCATAATTTATATTTCAACATACAATTCATAGTTTACATTACAAATAATAACTAATTATAATATACAAAATACATAATATGATCTATATGAGCCCTATCTAGATGCATTGCTGAGGAGGTGACAACCTTGAATACTCTGCAGATAAGAACTCTAAAATCTCTGTTTATTATTCGCTGGGCTTTAACTTTAGTACCTGCACGAGGAAACAAATCCATCGCGCTAAGCATTGCTGCTTAGTGGTGTAATAATATAACAAGAAATAATGTATACAAATAAAAATAATTGGAGCATATTTTCTATACTAAAGAATTTTACTGGGTTCTTATGAAATTTTCCATACAGTATATTTTTTGTCATTTATGTTGCTCTCTAGAATCTCTTCTGTCATAAGTTTACAATAATCATTTATATAATGTATAAATAAATCTAAAATTTATACTTATACTTATATTCTTATAAAAGTCACATTTATATTGTTATTTAAGTTATATTTTTTCTACTAGTCTTTTTTTCACTTCCTTGATACTTTCTAAGTTATTTACAATCATTTCGTAATATTTAAAATTTTTAGAACTAATTTAATTTACTTCAGATCATTATAAGGAACAAATTTTTGGAGCTAATCTAATTTATTTCAAAACTTCTTCTTATTTATTTACTTTCTAGCATTTTTAATTGCTACTATTCGTAACTTATTTTAATAAATTAGAATGCCCAAGTAACCTATGATAGGATGACTAAACTGGATAACGGGTCGTTGGCACTAGACACCGCAGTGCCTCGGGCCATCATACCATGAGACGTAGAACGTCAACCACGTATGCAGTCAATATGGCTAAAAAGCCATGATAACACATAATCGGGTATTAAGCCATGAGTGCAGGCATAAAGCCATGAATGCAGGCATAAAGTCATGAATACAGACATAAAGCCTTTCGCAGTACTGCTAAAACAATACCCTATTGGCATGCCAATCTATCCAATCTGACATACGTGTCTAGGCAATACATGGGCACATTAGCACCATTAAGAGTTTATATGTTTCATCATTTCATTATATTTTCATTTATATTTTTATAGCATTCTAATTTTGTTTATAGTGGAAGCATAATTTCCAATTTCACGTTTCTGAGTAATTTATGCATTCATCGAAATATTCACACTAATTACAATTCACATTCATTTGATCTCACGTACCATTTCACATTCAAAACATCTTTTCTTTCTCTCTTGATGGGAACCTAAATCCCAAATGACACTTTTATCTTATTTATACATTCAACAATTTATTCATGTAAAGTACATTTCATACTTCAAGTTGTATTGCTAATATATTATGAATTTCATTGGTGTTGGGAGTATAAGTCTCAACAATCCATCTAGGTTAATTTCATTTCATATTCAAGTAGTATCACTTATGTTTTATTGGACCTACTAGCAATGGGAATACAAATCTTAACTATATATTCATATAACTTAAATGTTTATTAAGTCATTTAGGTAAATTACTATTTCTATTCCAAGTAATCCATGAACAATTCATGGATTCCAAATTTCATACCATAATTTCGTCTACCAATTTAGTTCTTACACTTTGTGTCTTTGTATTATTATTCACATTACTATTCACTCAATTTGTTGACTTTTTAATACATAATAAATTTATTGAATCTAAGTTCATCAAGATACCACATTTTGCATTCTAAAGTTGTTGGTATTGGTTGCCAATACCATTTCAAAGCTTAGTGTTGGTTACTTTACAATTTTCAGATTTCAAGCACTAAGTTTACTATTCCATTGGTTATTTGTACAGTAGGAATTTGACAAAATTGTCTTCATGAAAGTTGTTCCTTATTGTGTCTAGTTACATTTCGTTTTTCGAATCACTCCATTTGGAGTTTTGTAACTCAAGTTATGGTCATTTTACCATAACTGGCTGGATTGACCTGTACCCAAAATTTCTGGGCAATTTGGTTCTGCCAGATTTGGTAACCTAAGTTTGGTTGGCAATTTGACTAGGTTATGGTCAGAATTGGATTTGTGTTCTTCATGAAAGTTATAGGGATATGTCTTAGCTTTCTTCTGGTAAAATTTCAGATCAATTAAACTTTTATACACTGAGTTATGACCATTTGAACAAATACTATTCATTTCATTTTCCAGGGACAGCATGTTGGTCACCCGGATTTGGGTAATTTTTAGGTCAAATTGTTTTGGTTTTCTGTGCAGGGTTTCTTCACCAAAGTTGTGCCATTATGTGTCTAGTTTCATGTCCAATTGGCTATGCACTAATTGAACCTATACAGCTCCATTTATGGCTACCCAAACCTGTTGGACTTACAACCAATCCTGTAGGTCACCAAGGGCAGCATGCCTAAACTCAACTCCATTATCCTTACTCACTTCAACTCCTCCTCACACACATTCAAATGGTCACTAATTGACTATTACAAGGTTAATATACCATTTCATAAGCAAAACTCCAATTTTTTCACAAACCCTAATTCCCAAGTGTCCATTTCATGCTTTTCATGTCATCTAACACATCCAACACACATAGTTCAACATCTAACTCAAGTTAACTCATCACAAACCACTTCTAAACGATTCAAGTCATACAAATCAACAAATCTCATCCTTCTCCCATGGCTGTAAATTTTCATACACACTTCAATATAATTATTTTGTTCAATTTTACAACAAATTCTCATTTAATTTGTCTTCCTAACAAAGATTAAAAGATATAGAAGTGAGTATAGCCACTAACCTCTTTGGGAATAGAATTTTTCTAAGCTCTAACTTCACTTTTTCCACTTCAAATTGTTGTGCAAAGCTTCCTCAAGGTGTAGGGAACATTTTTAGTGAAGGGGTCCTAAGGTTATGGGGTAAGTTTGGCTAGGAAATTAAGTGAAAGAAAAAAAAATGGTGAAGTGTGCTCTAATGGAGTCTCAGCCAGCTGAAGAAAATGGGGAAGATGAATGAGTTTTTCATTTGTTTTAATCCCTTTTTATCTCTTTTATGATTACTTGTTAAATGGTGATTGGTGGGAGCATTTTAATGACATTATATGATGTCATAATTAGGTATTTTCTTTCATTTTCTTTTCTTTTCTTCTCTACTCATTTTCAATTTAATTTTTAGCAATATTTATTCATATTTTAGATCATAATAATTATTTACTTAACTGGACAAGTCGGCCAAAAATCATCTCTGAGGACGAAATGATCAAAATGCCCTCCGTTTAGCTTATTGAGCCAAAATCATCTATACTGATCTAAAAATTTTTCTAAGTCTTTTCTTGGCATTCTAATGTCCTAGAAACCTCAATGACTCTTCTCTGGAGTCCCAAAAATTATTTTTTGAATTTTCTCCGGATTTAGGGCTCTTAGTTGCGAGGACCGCAACTTCCCACTGGGTTACCCATCGCTAGAGCACCGGCTCATTTAACTTGGTTGTATTTTATTTCCAAAATTTTTCCTTAATTTTTCTTACACTTATTTGAGTTATTTATGACTCCTCACTCTAGTCTAAATATTTTTCCAGAAGTTCTAGCTGTCCGGACCGACACCGGTCACTAGAACAGTAAAATGCACGGAGTTGCTATAGTGAGGGTGTTACATGTGCATTGAGAGTTGTCATTGATCTGTGCTCCAAGATGATTAAATCTTTGTTGAATGGAGGCTAGCTCTGATACCATATGTTATCCCTTATAGTAACCCAAGAAGGGGGGTGAATTAGGTAGAAATTAAAATTTTTTGTGATAAGGAGAAATTAATATAAAAATAGGCACAAGAAGAAAGAAGGAAAAGAAAGAAGACATAATTGATTTATAGAGTTTTGGCTATCCTAAGCCTACGTCTTCTCCTCAAGGCCCTCCTTGAGAGTTAACTCCGCTAATCTTTCTTCTTTGGGTAAAGAACAAACCCATTACAAAGCCACAAGAGTAAACTAATGCTCTTTCATAAATTCCTTTTCTCACGAAAGCAACTCAATGCTCTTACACACTCAAGATGAATAAATACTCTTAACAACTTTAAACTCACTCTCAAAACTCACAAATCATAGCTCAATAAACAAGCTCTCAAGAATTAATTATCTAAGCTCAAGTTCTAGAGAGAGAAAGTAGGGAAAAGCTTTAGAACTCAATAAATTCTCAAAAAATCAATTGTTGTTACTTCCCTCTAGTCATAAATGGTCTCTATTTATAGTTTTGGCAAGAAAATAACTATTGAGAGTGCTTTAAATGCAAATATAGCTGTTCAACCATCCAAAACCCTATTTTATCGAGTTGCAGAAACTCAGGTTAGGCTGTTGAAATCCTTTGTTTCAGCTGCTAAAAGTTGGGGCTCCAAAACTTTATGTTTAAAATCTTGACTTTGGCTACCAAAGTCCTCTATGGACAAAAATGTAAAAAAAAACCTTTAAAATGTCATACCATTTTGTCCCGAACTCAGATTCTTAATCCGTTTGAACCATTGAAAAGCTAATTCAATAAACTTTTTAACAAAAAAATTTTTCAAAACCAAATTTTGCATTTCTCAAAAATGAAAATTTTATTTTACTTCCTTTAGTCAAGGAATTGGTAAAAATAAGGACACTAAGAATTTTGCAAATACCTAGACTTAAGCCAATACAATCAATTAATTGAGATTCACAAAGTATATAAAAATTAAAATTTACATTGTAGAGTCTCCATGATCTTTGCATCAATTTCTTGTTCTCTTTCAATCTTGATTTTGAAATAATTTCACAATTTTGAATTTGGGACCTACAATCTTAACACAAACACTTCCAAAGGGGATTAGTAGCATACTAATTATTTATTCTTATCAAAACAAGGATTAGGACCCTAGGTCCAACAGCCGCAATTTTCACTTTTATCGACCACGATTTGAGATCATCCCTATTAAAATGAGGGAAATCCAATTTCAAAAATCAAGGCCATGATTGATTGAAGTAATTGCTAAACTGCTTACCTATTGCGAAGTTCCCACATGAGATCTATTAGAAACTAATTCATTGTACTGGAAACTGATTCTTGCTAAAAGACTCTTAAGTTCCTAAATTGCCTTACTCATTTCCATCTCCGTCTCCTTATGAAACTCAGTCTGTCTTTACTCCATTCGATCCTCCAAATCCTTTATCACGGTAGTAAATTCCCGCTGCCATTTTTGGCCTCTCATATCTTCTGCTATTTTTTGGTAAGATCACAAACTTTATACTAATGTTTTAACTTACTCTATATTTGGATCATAGTTTGAGATGATTTCATATTATATGGTATGGCTACTCTACACATTTGGGAATATTGTTCTTAAAAAGTGGTGGTTTTGGGTTGTAAATTGATAGTTTCCTAACCATCATTTTACCATAGCTTTTCAAACTACCAAATTGGTGATTTGGCATGATTTAAAATTGTTGTTTCATTTTATCCTCGCACAATATATAAAAATCTAATTATATAGTTTCAATGTTATATATTTATAAGATATATTTAGTGATTAATTAAAAAATATAAAATGTATCTTTAATTATTATTATAATAATATTATTATTTTTAAATTAATATTTTATTTAAATAAATATTTTTAAACCATTTATATATTTAAAATAGTAATAAAGGGTATTTTAGTAATCTTTATATTATTTTATCATACTATATTATCTAACCAAATAAGAGAACGTTATTAAATCATCATATACCATACTATCAAACCTATTATTAATAAAAATCATACTATACAGTACAATACTATACGATACAATATATTAATAGACAACGTTGCACTCAATCCAAAAAGGGGTTAAGGTTCCAAGATAATAAATAAAGAGAATTGAGGGAGAAATAGAACTTTAGAAAGAATCAGAGAAAAACTTATCATTTCATTCAGATAAGAATTATAGTTACTGATTACAGGTCTTTATACACAATCATGATAACAACTTTCTAAACCTGTCGTTTCAGTCAAAACATAACGTTCTTAATCGTTTAGCCCTTCAATTCATAATTGCAGCCATTTCTACTCTTCTAGTTCATGATGAATTTAGTACTCTCAGTTTTTTTTTTCATTTGATTAGACCTTTTATATGTCATCAATGATGGACTAAGGGCCGACAAGGGTTCATGATCTCCTATCAAAATTTTAATTTTTTTGTATTTAATAAATTCTCACATTTAGCCTTCAAAAATTTTTTAAGAGGCCTTTAAAAGTTATTTTTTTTTTAAATTGACTGGCCCAATTAAACAAAAATTTTAATGAGCTCAAATTCCAATTCTAATAATTTAAAATATTATTTTTTATTGGCCCAATTAAATTGAAAAATTAATGGCTCATATTTTTTAAATTTCCTTTTAAGTAATAAAAAAAATTTAAAAGATTCAAATTATTAGTAAAATACACAAGACATTTAGCTCTAAATGTGACATCTATCCAATATCGGACTCAGAGGCTGAAAGGAGCCATTGTCCCTCCAATTTAAATTAGTTTAAATGTGGACATGTACTTAATGAACTATCACATCTACCTCAAAAAAAAAAAATTCTAACAAATTTTAAAAAGCTGATTTTTTTTTTATTATTATCCAAATCAAACAAAAAAAAATTTAATATGCCCATATTCTAATAATTTAAAAATTTTTTTTATTGACTCAACTAAATTAAAAAAATTAGTGGCCCATATTTTTAAAATTCCTTTTAAGTAACAAAAAATGAGTTAAAAAAAATCAAATTGTGAGTGAGATATACAAGATACTTGGATCTAAATGATGCATCTGTCGTTAGCCCTTTGTATCGAAATGCTAGGTCCATCATTTATTAATATTTTTTATTAGCTTGGTTAAATAAAAAAATTAATAGGCTAATGTTCTAATAATTTTAAAGGCTATTATTTTTATTGGCCCAATTGGATTGAAAAATTAATAGCCTCTATTTTTTAAATTTTCATTTAAGTAATAAAAAAAAATTAAAAGTCAAATTACGAGTAAAGTACACAAGAAATTTAACTCTAAATATTGTATATGTTCCCCAAGTCTAAATGTCACGTCTGTTACTACATAAGGATATTTGACATTAGAACAAGTACTACATTTATTTGCCATTTTATGGTGTTCTTAGTTGGTGTTCTTAGTTGGTATTCCAAAAAAATTCAAGGATACGGCGTAGTTATAATTTTATAGTCAATACAAAGCAAGAATTTCAATGCTAAATTAAGAAGCATAAGAGATAAGTTAGAACAGCAAAAAACCACTAAAACATACATTAGTTTAAACTTATATTTAAAATGGAAATTCTCTAGCATTCACAATTGGAAACTCATAATTATAGACATACTATGCTTATTAAGCTCATTCCACAGCTCTGTTTCACTAACCCATATTTTCCAGTCACCGATCACTTACCCATGAAATCTCTCGCACTCATTAGCTCGCTCAAGCTCTCCCCTTTTATCTCGTATATTCCCTTTGAGACTCAAATATCTTGGCCCTTATTTCAATTAGTAGTTAGCTTTTGTCAATTCTTCACTTAGCCATTTTGATCCAGAAAAGAATTCAGCCACGATGGTCGTGAGAAAGGAGATATAAGAGCTTAAAAGAGTTTGAATGAAGATGAAGCCAAACTTGGGTTTGTCTGAACAGGGTGAGGAAAAGGTAAGAAAGGATAAGTAGGGAAAAAGATAAGGAGGGTTACAAATTAAAAAAAAAAATCATGTTTAGTAAGGAGTAAATAATGAAAAGGTAAATAGAAGTAATATATATTCTTTATGTTTGGAAAGAGGTGAAGGAAAGGTAAATTTAATGAGTGTAGAAATAAAAATAGTCATAGCTCTCACCTCCCCCTCTTTAGTAGATGTAAGAAAAATTGAGACTTCAGAGATAAAGGAGGGTAATGCTTCCTTTTGTTTACCCTTACTCCATTAATTCACCCCCTCCAAATAGGGGTAAATGAGTTACTTGCCCCTCTTTCACCCCTCATCCAAATAGAGCCTTACTGACTGGGCAAGAGGACCATTTCTTTTCGTGGATGAATATGGCTCATTATAAAGGTAAGTTGGCAAAGACAGAGATAGGAATCAAGACCAAGGTAGAACTAGAGGAAAGGAAAGAGATAAAGAGGGCTTTTCAATAAAGAGAATAATGGACATTATATTAGACAAGTTTGGCAACAACAGGAGAACTCGTGGTTAGGTTTATTCATTTTTTAGGAATTCACCTGTTAGTAAGTGATTTCATAGTGGGCTTGTGGATGGTAATGATGAAATATGTAACTCGTGGAGAAAGAAAGTTAGCAGTGGAGATTAATGAATGGAAGGAGAGGAGGGAGAGAGATGGACTTAGGATTTAGGAGAGATGGGAAGGGATTGAGGCAATAAAGGGATTTTGTTGATGATGTGGAAGATGACGGTGATATTGATGATAAAAATTATGAGAGGAAGGAGTTGATGGGGTGTCTCAAGGATGATGAGGAGGAGAGTGATGATACTGATGAAGATGTTTATGATGATGAGATGTTAAAGAGAAATGCATCCACTTTATTTGGATAGGAAAAGATAAGCCCCTCACTTAAAAATTTTGATTCTTATCTATGCAAGTTTAGATATGTCGAAGAAACTTCATTGTGATAGTTGTTCTTTTGGTGTACATAAACTAGCTATTACTCTACTTTAGGAGAGAATGGAAGTTATAGCTATAAAAATGAAGGCTAAATGCTTCAAGTATTGTTAATATTAACATAACTTATGCTTGTAAAAAAAAACTAAACTTATAATAAAATAATCTAATGCCAAATAAAAGAAAAAAAAAAGATAGGTATAATAAAACCATAGATTAAGCATAGAATACATTCAAGATGTCCCAACAACAAAGAAGAATTTACTAAAAAAAGCAATTATGAGATTCAACCTATTAGAATTATGAGATTTATATGTAAAATATGATATGATGATCACACAAATATTGGTAACTTTAATAATATTATTATTCATTATTTTGAAATTGATCCATGAGAGTTTAAAAAATTTGAACCAACTTGGTAGTTATAGTTTGTGGTGGCTGTGAACAAGTAGATGCTAAGAAGATTTTTGAAAGAGATCAAGGAAAGAAAATAAATTCAAATCCTTAATCCCTTTTAATCTTTCCTAAACCATATGTATATATGTTCTTTGTTTAAGCTGATTAACCAAAAAGGATAAAAAACAATATGTTCACATTAACAAAAATACTTATGTCAAGATTTGAATATTCATAAGCATCAAGACTTGAATAAAGAGATGATTTTTTTCATCAATCAAGAAGGTTTGTAGTTTTCTTCCTTAAAATTATTAAGAACAACATAAATGATGTTAACATAGAATGTTGCTCAAACTAAGGAAGTGGATTACTAGATTTTAATGAGCATTCATAAACTTATTGACTTGAAGAATGTTGGCATTTCAAGCTTGTTCCATACCTTAAGAATTAAGAAATACATAAAGCACAACATTATTGGTATAAAACTAAATCTGTGTATAAAATATCCAAACTAAATAATTGAATTAGATAACTTTGATAACTCTTGGATTGGTTTTGGTTACTTCTTTTTTCCATCTAACCACTTCAATTAAGATTAACATTTATGCCTGCTCCAACCTACCTACCCTAAAAAGGACACCGTATTGGGGATAGGATGACAATAGTGAGACCAAGCCATAAATGCACCTTTCAAAAAATAAAATACAATCCATCAGTGTGGATAAAAAAATATGAAAATCTTATTCAATTGATGATCATCTACAAGACATTAGGGTTTGAGTTGGTTATACACTTAGGTTGATGGCAGCAAACTTTGACCCTAAATCCATGACAAAAGGCAAAACCAAGCTCATTTTAAACCACTTAAAAAAAAATGATTGGCTCAAAGGCAAAAGACATGCACATATATATAACTTTCTAACCTCTCATCTATGTATGTCTCTTAAAGATGGGATAAGTTGTTGATTCATATGCACTAGCACCCATTGATCCAAGGCCCACCAGTGCCCCAAAAGTTTTAATTTTTAAATTGATGGAGTTTAAATATGAGCATGTATTTAATAGACTCTCATATTTAGCCTTTAAAAAATTTCTATCAAAAGTTTGAAAGGTATATTTTGTAACGTCCCAAACTTTCAGGCTATGAGTAGTGCCATCCATGGTCAATGAATAGTGCTATTCAAGCACGGTTTGAAAACTAAAATAATATGAAAATAAAATGAAAAAGGCATGACAATAAAATTAAATAGACAATATAAAAATTGTGGGACCATCGGGTCAAGGATAAAATCGATAATACCGAAAAAGTTGGACTTTGACCCAGTGAGGTTCATTTTGGTCATTTGGCACCTAGGGGTGACTTTTGACCAAAAAATCAATTAAATTGAGTGAAAATAAAATTTAAAAATCCATTAAAATTATAAAAAAAATGAAAAATTACAAAGTTAAAAGTAATAGTAAAATTGATAAAGGTAAAAAGGTAAATAAGATTCTAATTAACTAATTAATTATTATAATATATATATATATATATATATATATATATATATATATATATATATATATATATATATATATATATATATATATATATATATATAAATCAAGAGATAAGTGGACAACAAAGTCCACTTTCTTCTCCAAATTTTATTTTTATCGTAACCTAAGAGAGAGAAAGTGAGAGAATGAAACTCCATTGATGGACCTTCGACAAGCTTCCATTCTCCATGCAAATTAACTCCAATTCCACAAGTAGCTTTATTAACGTTAATCCTCACATCAAGAACAATCCTTGGGCAGCCATTAGAAGAGGAAATAGTGGAGTTGTCAAGGGTAGTAAGGGTCACGCATAAGAGGTAAGTGCAAAGAACCCCCACCCTTCCTTCTTTAAAGTTGATGAGCTTCATGAGGTGAGTTGATTTCTCTTGAAATTTAAGAGAAATGGTAAGTCAACACTCCTTCTAATTTCTGGTAGCCTTGAGGAGAGCTAGGTTTAGATGGTTTTTGAATGATTAAACTTGCATAATGATGCTTGAGAGTGAATATAGACATGTATATAGGTTGAATTGTTTTTATAATTGAAATTGAAAAATTGTTAGGGCTTTAATGTTAATTTGGGGCTGTTGAATTATGATGAAATTTTGATGATGAATTGTTGAAATTGAGACTATTTAATGGGTATTAGAAGTGCCATATATGCTTATTTAGAGTTTGGAAGAAGGAGGAGATTGAAATTTGGAGTGCTTATTGCTTGTAGGTTAAGTTGTTATTAAATCCAGTAGTTTGTTATTGCTATATCTCCCTTTGTGTTACCCTAATTGGTATGAGACCAATAAAAGGTGTTTTGGAACATCAAAACCTTCATTTTTCAAGAAGAAACCCTACTCAAATTTTGTTCATAGGTTGGTCAAATTTTGGCTTGAATATGGGTAGCTTGCTGGATTAGACTCAGAATAGACTATATGAACCGTATGTGTTCATATGGCCATAACTTGCCTAGAAAGGTCAGAATGACCTGAATTTAGAACCATTGAAAAGCTTAGACATAGGGGAACACTTTTCATGAAGACCAATTGACCCAGTTTTGCCTTTAACCAAGTTAAATTGTTAGCAAAAGTTGGGTCACTAAAACTACCAAACCAGAAATTGACCAAAATACTGTTCCTTTGGTATGCTTGACCATATTTGGCAAAAATGCCATAATTTGGTCTCCAAGGTTGACAATTGAGTGAAACTAGTGCCAAAAGTTTTATAAGACATAGCACAACAATTTTTATGTTTTGATTAAGCTCCAGAAACCATTGCATCCTAGGGAAAATATTAGCCAAAGTTAGGAATTGAAATCTAGAAATGTTAAGTTGAACCCAGAATGCCATTTGATACCCATGTGTTCATTTGGCCACAACTCCCACTAGGAAATTCCATTTGAGATGTGGCAATATGATCTGGAAACATGATATTTAGGGCTACAACATTGATTCAGACACCTTCGCCAAATTCTAAGTGTAAAGACCCTAAATAGAGAGTCAAACATACTGCCCTAAAGTTTGACTATTGCCTTTATAGGATTAAGAGTCCAGGTCAATACATTGACCATAACTCACTACACTAAGCTTGAAATTATAAAATTTTACCTGGGAGTCCCTAAGACATAGAGGAACAAATCTTATGAAGGAACCTAAGTCTAAAAATGACCATAAAATGATCAAATGACTGGTCAAAGTTTATTGACCAGGAATTGCCAATTATGGACAGTTTAGAGGCAAATGGAATAGTTATGGTATTTTGACCATAACATGAGTTCTATAACCCTAAATTGAGTGATTCAAAAACTGAAATTCAAGTTTAAACATAGAGGAGCAATTGTTATGAAGGAAGTGTGATCAAATAGACATCCTAACCTAGCCAAATTCCTAGTTAAATTTAATACATCAAAATGAACCTAAAGAAAGGTTCATGGAAAAATGCTATATATGATAATGAAAATACTCATAAGGCTGATTAAATATTAAAAATGATATGAATATGTAAATTGAGACTAATGTCCTATTAATATGAAATTAGTGGTGGCACTAAACAGTACTAGAAAATAGTGATAGTGAATAGTGCTAAAATAATTAAAAATGTTTAATTGCCCATAGTATACCTAGACTTATTTATTTAGTTTGGATAAATTGGTATGCCAATTAGGGACTACAGATAGCAGTATTGCCTACCGAGAAAGTCATAAACTGACAATAAATGTCTGGTATAATTGTTCTACAGGCTATATGCCTACTTACTAGCCATTGTGCCTACTTTATTTCTGCCTTTACAAGCCTGACAGCGGGTCTCGTGCTCGACAGCTGGCCTCGTGTCTGATAGATATATACAGGGTAGACATATGGCTGTCTAACCCGTATACTCTCGTGTATCCAGCTCTTATAATCTGTTATAGGTTTCTTGGGCATTGATAATGATTAATTAAGATTGAATATATAATAAGTAAACAGAAAAGATCCCGTTAATTTAAATTGTTCCTAAAGTGCAATAAAAATGTAAAAGACACAGAAATTATAAATTTGTCATTTATTATTTAAATTATAAATTATGCACACTAAGCGTTATGCTTAGCGCATTGGTTTTCCATATCGTAGGTATTGGAGACCAGTCCGAAACGACGCGATAGCGACACGGTGAGTGCCACAGCAAAGCTCGACCGGATCATCACCGTCCAGAGTCACCTCACCAGTCTTTTGTATTTTGGTAGGGCCCATGCATAAACTAGTATTTTGGTTCATTATGTCTAATTATGATGTAATTACTAGTTATGATGTATTTCATTTTGGACTTGTAATTAAACTTGAGATTGAAATGAAAACTTGTAATTTATTATCTATGAATTTCTATATGAATGCAATAAATGATACTTCATTTTGAGATCTCATAAATACTTGCGAATGATATGATAAAAGAGAATATGATATGGAAATGTGTAAAATGAATATGAACATGTTAACAGGTGATTAATGGAACCCACCAGATGCTAACAAAACAGAGGAGACTCTGTTCAGGTCTCCACATAAATAAGTTATATAAAAAAAAAATCTACACATGGATTATTACTCTTAAATGATATTAAAAGTTGATAATAGATATGATAAAATAAGATAGGATGCTCCAGCACTGAATGTGGCATACCTTGCTTGGCTACAATATAGACCGGGTAAGGGGTGTTACATTTAGTGGTATCAGAGCAGAGGTTTAGGCGGTCCTAGACCTAGATAATTAGAAATAGATAGATTGCATCACATGCATGGGCCTTTAAGTAGAGTTGAGGCGACACTAATACTGATATGTTCTTTGTCTGTTTTATAGAATCGATGGCATCTAATCCTTCAGAGCACGGACCTCCAAGAGTAATAGAAGAGGAGGTAGAGAGTCATGCACCCACACCTACTGCTAGTAGGGAATGAAGCAATAGAGCTGAGTCATCCCGTGGTACTACAAGGAGAGCACAGCAGGCCTTCTTGGAATAGATGACTCAGCTGCTCCGTCAGGTCACTGGAGCCATCCCATAGCCATAGCCACCTCCACCTCCACAGCCACAGCCACCTCCACCTCCACAGCCACGGCCACCACCACCACCACCACCTGTACAGCCACCTCCACCCCCACAGCCACAACCTGTACACAGATCCCCACTAGAAAGACTACGGAAGTATGGGGCAATTGACTTCAGAGGTAAGAGGGATGATGATTCAGTTGCAGCAGAGTATTGACTGGAGAGGACAGAGAGGGTATTGCAGCAGTTGCACTACACCCCAGAGCAACAGTTGGAGTCTGCTCTGTCACTGCTACAGGAGGATGCTTATAGATGGTGGGTGATAGTATCTAGAGTGGTACAGCCTGAATAGATCACATGGGAGTTCTTTCTGGCTAAATTCAGAAGGAAATATATCAGTCATGTGTACTTGGAGGCCAGAAGGAGAGAATTCCTGGCATTGAGACAGAGGCAGCTTACAGTCTCCGAGTATGAGCGAGAATTCGTGAAACTCAGTAGATATGCATTAGAGTTGATGCCTACAGAAATTGATAAATGCAGAAGGTTTGAGGATGGACTGAATGACAACATCTAGTTGATAGTGACATCTCATCACTTCAAAGCCCTTGATGTGGAGAGAGTTAGAAATGAAGAGCAGTCCAAAAAGAACAGGCAATGCAAGAGGGGTTCTAGATCAGGTCAGTCTAGTTTAGCAGACGCAGGAAGTAAGAGGCCCAAGGAGTCTCAGGGTCAAACTCAGGGTCAGAGCAAAAAGCAAAAGTCTCAGTTTGCTCCAAGGAGAGGAGGAGGACAGTTTGGTGCATCAGTGGGTTGTTCACCTAGTGCAACTACATGAGGATCAGCCCCACCACCTGCTTGTGTGCGTTATGGTAGACCCCACAAAGGAAAGTGTAGATTGTTGATGGGTGAATGTTTCAAATGTAGGTCTACATATCACTTCCTTAAGGATTGTCCACAGAGGAACACTAGCGCTCCCACTGCTCCACCTTAGATGGAGAGGTCTGCCCCAGTAGCACAGAGCGGTAGGAGACCTGCGAGGCCTAATACAGCTGGTACATCACAAAGGTCTACTGTAGAGACAGTGCAGAGGTAGGAAACTAGGGAAACACCTCGTGCTTTTGCTATGAGAGCTTGAGATGAGCTAGAGCCAGCTAATGTCATTAGAGGTACATTTTCTTTTTATGACCTACTAGTATGTGCATTGATTGATCTGGGTTCCACACATTCATATGTGTGTATCACACCACCAGTTGATAGAGGGGTACAGATAGAGGAGTTAGAGGAGGACATATAAGTCACAAACCCTTTAGGCCATAATGTCATGGTGAAAAAGGTCTACAAGGGTTATCCTCTGAGGATACAAGGTTATGAGTTTCCAGCTGACTTGATTGAGCTACCATTCCATGAGTTTGATGTGATATTGGGTATGGACTGGTTATCACATCATCAGGCGATAGTAGATTATCGGCTAAAGAGGTTGTCACTATAGACAGCAGATGGGGATGAGATTACAGTTTTGGGTAAAGGAACGGGTTATCTTTCTACCATCATATCAGCCACAGTAGCCAGGAGATTGATAAGAAAGGGTTGTGAGGCTTTCTTAGCACACATGGTTGACACCAGGAAGACTAGCCCAAGCATCAAGAGATCCCCACTGTATGTGATTTTCTAGATGTGTTTCCGAAAGAGTTGCCGGGTTTGCCACCTGATAGAGAAATGGAGTTTGCTATAGAGGTTATGCCGGGTACTGCACCGATGTCCATTGCTACATATAGGATGGCACCTACGGAACTGAGAGAGTTGAAAGTTCAGTTACAGGAGCTAGTAGACAGGGGTTTCATACGCCCTAGTGTGTCACCTTGGGGAGCACCAGTGCTATTTGTGAAGAAGAAGGACGGTACCCCTCAGCTATGTATAGACTACCGGCAGCTGAATAAGGTGACTGTGAAAAATAAATACCCTTTACCTAGGGTAAATGAGCTGTTTGATCAGTTGAGGGGAGCTAGAGTATTCTCCAAGATAGATCTCAGATCAGGCTATCACCAGTTGAGAGTGAAGGAGACAGATGTTCCTAAAACCGTTTTCAGGACCCGATATGGACACTATGAGTTTCTAGTGATGCCATTTGGGCGGACAAATGCACCAACAGCTTTTATGGACCTAATAAATCGCATCTTTCATCCCTACTTGGACGGTTTGTTGTGGTCTTTATAGATGATATCTTAGTGTATTCTAAGAACCGGGAGAAGCATGATAAACACCTGAAAGTAGTACTATAGACACTGCAGGAAAAATAGTTGTATGCCAAGTTGTCCAAATGTAACTTCTGGTTGGATGAGATATCCTTCCTTGGACACATTGTGTTAGTAGATGGGATCAGGGTAGATCCAAAGACGATTGAAGAAACAGTTGAATGGAAGCCTCCCATAAATGTAACAGAAGTTAGAAGCTTTTTGGGGTTAGCAAGATACTACAGGAGATTTGTGAAGGGATTTTCCTTTATAGCAGCCCCACTGACAAAGTTACTACATAAGAATGCAAAGTTTGACTGGACTGATAAATGTCAAACCAGCTTTGAGAAGCTAAAGGCTATGCTTACAGAAGCTCCAGTGTTGACACAGCCAGAGTCAGGGAAAAACTATGTGATCTTCAGTGATGCCTCTCACAATGGGCTTGGGCAAGAAGGGAAAGTAGTTGCCTATATTTCTAGACAGCTAAGGCTACATGAAAAGAACTACTCAACTCATGATCTAGAATTAACGACAATAATATTTGCATTAAAGATATGGAGGCATTACTTATATGGTGAGAAATGTTACATCTATACGGATCACAAGAGTCTGAAGTATTTGCCAATCCAGAAGAAACTCAATCTGAGACAGAGGAGATGGATTGAATTCCTTAAAGACTATGACTGTGTGATCGACTATCATCCTAAGAAGGCAAATGTAGTGGCTAATGCCCTAAGCAGGAAGTCCATGATGGCTTTAAGAGCATTGAATGCTCGATTGTCTTTAGCACAGGATGGGATACTTTTGGCTGAGTTGCTTGTAAAGCCAAATTTGCTACAGCAAATACAAGAAGAACAGTTAAGAGATGAAAAGTTGCTAATTGTTATGGGCAGAATTCAAGAGGGGAAGGAGACCGACTATGAGTTGAAAGGAGATGGGTGCCTATATTATAAAGGCAGAATCTGTGTACCAGGAGATAAGGAACTGAAGAAGAATATCTTGAAAGAGGTGCACAGTAGCTTCCATGCTATGCAATCAGGAAGTACCAAGATGAACCAAGACCTGAAAACACATTATTGATGGCCTGGAATGAAGAAAGAGATTGGTGATTTTGTGACTAGATGTTTGACATGCCAGCAGGTTAAGGCTGAGCATCAGGTTCCATCAGATTTGTTGCAACCTATATCCATACCAGAGTGGAAATGGGACCGCATCACCATGGATTTTATGACTGGGCTACCATTGACATAGAGGAAGCATGATACTATATGGGTGATTGTGGATAGATTGACCAAGTTAGCTCACTTCCTACCCATTAGAGCCGATTACTCATTAGAGAGACTAGCAGAAATATAATAGCAGAGATAGTACGGCTACATGGAGTGCCTATATCTATCATATCAGATCGAGACCCGAGATTTACTTCGAGGTTTTGAAAGAAGCTACAGGAGGCATTAGGCATTCAATTGCACTTCAGTATGGCTTTTCATCCTCAGATAGATGGACAGTCAGAAAGAGTGATTCAAGTAACCTTTAGAACTTAATAAATTGTTATAACTATTAAAGAATGATAACAATGACATGAATTACATGATAGGTGCTTGAGGACATGTTTAGGAGCTGTTTTATAAACTTTAAAGGAAGTTGGGAAAGATATCTTCCTTTAGCTGAATTTGCCTATAATAACAGTTATCAGACTATTATTCAGATGGCACCCTATGAAGCACTGTATGGGAGGAAGTACAGAACTCCCTTATGCTGGATTGAGTTGGGCGAAGATAGGGTTGTTAGGCCAGATCTAGTGAGACAGACTGAGGAAAAGATGAAACTTATTAGAGACAACATAAAAGCCGCCTTAGACATACAAAAGTCATATGCTGACTTGAAGAGGAAAGACATAAAATATGAGGTTGGTGATAAGGTGTTCCTAAAAGTGTCTCCATGGAAGAAAGTGCTAAGATTTGGCAAGAAGGATAAGCTAAGTCCTAGGTTTATTGGCCCATATGAGATCATTGAACGTGTGGGTCCAGTAGCCTACAGGCTAGCCTTACCACCTGAGCTGGACAAGATTCACAGTGTATTCCATGTGTTGATGCTCAGGAGATACAGATCAAATCCTTCACATGTCATTTCAACAGAGAAGATAGTAGTGCAACCTGACTTGACATATGAAGAAGAACCCGTCAGAATCTTGGCACGAGAGGTGAAAGAGCTCAGAAACAAGAGAATTCCACTAGTCAAAGTCTTTTGGAGACACCACAACACAGAAGAGGCAACATGGGAGAGCGAGGAGATGATGAAGCAGCAATTTCCTCAGCTCTTCACATCAAGTACAAATTTCAAGGACGAAATTCTTTTTAGAGGGCAAGGTTGTAAAGTCCCAGACTTTCAGGCTATGAATAGTGCCATCCACGATCAGTGAATAGTGCTATTCAAGCATGATTTAAGGACTAAAATAATATGAAAATAAAATGAAAAAGGCATGAAAATAAAATTAAATAAACAATATAAAAATTACAGGACCATCGGGTCAAGGATAAAATCGATAATACTGAAAAAGTTGGACTTTGACCCGATGAGGGGCATTTTGATCATTTGGCACCTAGGAGTGACTTTTGACTAAAAAGTCAATTAAATTGAGTAAAAATAAAATTTAAATATCCATTAAAATTATAAAAAAAAATGAAAAATTAAAAAGTTAAAAGTAATAGTAAAATTGATAAAGGTAAAAAGGTAAATAAGATTCTAATTAACTAATTTATTATTATTATTATTATTATTATTATTATTATTATTATTATTATTATTATTATTATTATTCGTAAATCTAGGGATAAGTGGACAGCAGAGTCCACTTTCGTCTCCAAATTTTATTTTTGCCATAACTGAAGAGAGAGAAAGTGAGAGAATGAAACTCCATTGATGGACCTTGGACAAGCTTCCATTCTCCATGCAAATTAACTCCAATTCCACAAGTAGCTTTATTAACGTTTATCCTCACATCAAGAATAATCCTTGGGCAGCCATTAGGAGAGGAAATAGTGGAGTTGTCAAGGGCAGCAAGGGTCACGCATAAGAGGTAAGTGCAAAGAACCCCCACCCTTCCTTCTTTAAAGTTGATGAGCTTCATAAGGTGAGTTAATTTCTCTTGAAATTTAAGAGAAATGGTAAGTCTGCACTCCTTCTAATTTCTGGTAGCCTTGAGGAGAACTAGGTTTAGATGGTTTTTGAATGATTAAACTTGCTTAATGATGCTTGAGAGTGAATATAGACATGTATATAGGTTGAATTGTATGTATAATTAAAATTAAAAAATTGTTAGGGCTTTAATGTTAATTTGGAGCTGTTGAATTATGATGAAATTTGATGATGAATTATTGAAATTGAGACTATTTAATGAGTATTAGAAGTGCCATATATGCTTATTTGGAGTTTGGAAGAAGGAGGAGATTGAAATTTGGAGTGCTTATTGCTTGCAGGTTGAGTTGTTATTGAATCTAGTAGCTTGTTATTGCCATATCTCCCTTTGTGTTACCCCAATTGATATGAGGCCAATTGGAGGTGTTTTGGGACATCCAAACCTTCATTTTTCAAGAAGAAACCCTGCCCAAATTTCATTCATAGGTCGGTCAAATTTTGGCTTGAATACGAGTAGCTTGCTGGATTAGACTCAAAATTGACCATATGAATAGTATGTGTTCATATGGCCATAACTTGCCCTAGGAAGGTCAAAATAACATGAAATTGAAAAGCTTATACATAAGGGAACACTTTTCATGAAGACCAGTTGACCCAGTTTTGCCTTTAACCAAGTCAAATTGTTAGCAAAAGTTAGGTCACTAAAACTGCCAACCCGGAAATTGACCAAAACACTATTCCTTTGGTATGCTTGACTAGATTTGGCAAAAATGCCATAATTTGGTCTCCAAGGTTGGAAATTGAGTGAAACTAGTGCCAAAAGTTTTATAAGACATAGCACAACAATTTTTATGTTTTGACCAAGCTCTAGAAACCATTACATCCTAGGGAAAATATTAGCCAAAGTTAGGAATTGAAATCTAAAAATGTTAAGTTAAACCCAGAATGCCATTTGATACCCATGTGTTCATTTGGCCATAACTCCCACTAGGAAATTCCATTTGAGATGTGCCAATATGATCTGGAAACATGATATTTAGGGCTACAACATTGATTCAGACACCTTTTCCAAATTCTAAGTGTAAAGACCCTAAAAAGAGAGTCAAACATACTGCCCTGAAGTTTGACTATTGCCTTTATAGGATTAAGAGTCCAGGTCAATTCATTGACCATAACTCACAATAGAAAGCTTGAAAATTTATGAAATTGTACCTGGGAATCCCTAAGACATAGAGGAACAAATCTTATGAAGGAACCTAAGTCTAAAAATGACCATAAAATGATCAAATGACTAGTTAAAGTTTATTGACCAAGAATTGCCAATTCTGGACAGTTTAGAGGCAAATGGACCAGTTATGGTATTTTGACCATAACTTGAGATCTATAACCTCAAATTGAGTGATTCAAAAGCTGAAATTAAAGTTTAAACATAGAGGAACAATTGTTTTGAAGGAAGTGTGATCAGATAGACATCCTAACCTAGCCAAATTCCTAGATAAAGTTAATACATCAAAATGAACCTAAAGAAAGGTTCATGAAAAAATACTATATATGATAATTAAAATACTCATAAGGCTGATTAAATATTAAAAATGATATGAATATGTAAATTGGGACTAATGTCCTATTAATATAAAGTTAATGGTACCACTAAACAGTATCAGAAAATAGTGACAGTAAATAGTGCTAAAATAATTAAAAATGTTTAATTGCCCATAGTATACCTAGACTTATTTATTTAGTTTGGATAAATTGGTAAACTAATTAGGGAATACAGATAACAGTATTGTAACATCCTCACTTTAGCTAGTTCATACAGTCTACTGTTCCGATGACCAATGTCGGTCCGGGCAGCTGGAATGTTTGAAATTATAATTAGACTAGAGTGGGGAGTTATAAAGAAACCAAATAATGCTCATAAAAATCAAGGAAAATTTTTAGGAATGAAATGCACTAAGGTTAAATGAGCCGAAACCCTAGTGACGAGTAACCTGAAGAGGAAGTGACGGTGAAGGCCGTTAACAACCCTAGACTTGGGGAAAACTTCATGAAATAATTTTTGGGACCTCAGGGAAGGATTATTGGGGTTCCAATGACAATAAAATGTTAAGAAAACACAAGGAAAATTTAATCAATCAGTACCCACAATTTTGGCTCGTTAAGCCAAACAGAGGGCATTTTGGTCATTTCGTCTTCAGAGATGATTTTTGACCAACTTGTCCATAGATGATTTTTGACCAACTTGTCCATTTATGTAAATAAATTATATGACATAAAATATGAACAAATATTGATGAAAAATTGTTAAAAAATGAATAGGAAAAGAAAGAAAAGAAAATGGAAGTAAATTAGCTTTATTACATAAGTATTATGTAAGCATGAGGTAATAATAATTTTTGGCCAATCAAAAATCAATAAATACATTCATAATACATTAAAAAGAGGAAAAAGAAAGTCAAAATCTGGAAATAACCATCTTCTCTCCCTTTTTCCTTCTTTGCCGCACCATAGTTCCACCATGGTCAAGCTTACCAAAGCTTGATTTCTTTGGTTTTTACCCAACTAAAGCCTAAGTTCCCAATAAAAAAAATTGCTCTTTCATCTTGGTGAATCTTTTGGGAGAAAAAAGAAGTGTAAAAGAAGAACTATTGCAAGATTGAAATTCACTCCATTAGAGGTTAGTGACTAAACTTGATTTTTATCTTTCAATTCATGTTGAAGGAGTGGTATTTGATGCAAATTTACAAGAAAATTTAGTAAATATCATGTGTATGTCTTGCTTAAAATTCCAGTAGCCTTGAACTTGGTTGAGTTTTGAAGATTTCTTAGAATTAAAATGATATTGTGGCTGCCCTTAACACTAATATATTAATTAGGAAGGTGAAGTGCAAGTAATGCAACAATCTAGAATGGTGGAGCTAGGGTTTGGACCCAAATTGAGACTTTATTCATGTATTTGGTGAAAGAGAGTTTTAATGGTCAATTAATAACCATTGGGCTGTGTGTGAATAAGAAATGAAGTGGTTTTTTTAGTGGGAATTGAAGTTAGTGTGGCTGCCCTTGGTGACCTATAGGACTGGGCATGAGTCCAGTAGGTTTTAGTAGCAATAACTGCAATTGTAGAGGTTTAATTGAAGGAACGGAAGCGTGAAAAATACAAGTTTATACCATTGAATTCAAAAATTTTCACCTAGGGTCACATGCATCATGCAAGATTTATTTTTATCTATTTGATTTCAATGATAAACAACATATTAAAACTCTTTTAATATGTTTTTGGATCTGTATTTGCCATTTAAGATTTTAAAATTAATCAGATTAATTTTAGAACCCTAGATTAAATCAAGAACGATTACACTAACCTCTTGATGCACTGCAGCGTGTCTGCGCCTTTGAGATTCGTCTTCAGGACACCAGATGTTGTCCCTCTAGCTTGTCCACACCAAGAACACCTATGGCAGCCCTTGAACAGCTTCTAAAGCTTTTTCTATTAATTAGAAAATCAAGTTCTGCCTTTTAAGAGATTAAAGATGTAAACAGGACACTAGAAACAATTTCTAGTGTTCTTAATTCAAGAGATTGATGGCTAATCTCTTTGAATTGATGAGAGATGAAGAAGAAGAGAAGAAAACCCTCAAAGTGGCGTGACAAAGGTGTGTGGCTGCTGGTTGTGTGTTTTTTCTCATAACAACACTTAAATAGCTAGGTTAACACATTAAACCCTTGCCACATGTCACCCTTTGATTAGCTCTAGGTTTAAGTGACCCAATCACATTGTGCCAAGTGTCAAACCTATATTTAATCTTGATTTTAATCATCTTACATTATTAAAAACATTTGGCAAGCTTATATGTTATGCCATGTGTCACCATCTCATGGTGCCACGTGTCACACTGCAAAATGACCAAAATGCCCCTGTGTCTTAATTTTGAGTTCTCAACCCAAAATAATTATTTTTCTTCTTCTAATTAATTTATATCAAATATAAATTAATTAATTAATCTCTATTAATTAATTTCTCATTAATTAAATTCATATTTAAACACTTTAAATATAAATTTAACTTATATTATACATCCAATAATCTAGATTTGGTTTCAAGTCATGCTAGGGACTTTGCAATCTAATTGCAAGCCAAACCTATTTAATTAATCAATTTAAACTCTTTAATTAATTAATTAAATCATATTTAATTAGGTGATAACTTGTGTATGTGTGTGACTTACTAGGCTCATCACTAATTGGCAATGAGACATGATATCAACTCTTAATATCATCAGAACTCTTTCTTACCATAAATGATTTCTCTAAATCATTTTATGAACCTCATAGACCATGGTTAACACCTAGCATAGCATGCCATGGCCACCCAATTAGTAATAAGGTTTACCTTAAATGAACCTATAATCATATGTTACCATGCACTAGAATCTCTCTGTTACAAATCCCAACTCAAGCTGGAGTCATGGTTTATGTCAAACTCCATTTGCTATGAATATTATGTTCTCTTTTATTTCCAGTTCTTGATTAAAAAGATTTTCTCATCAGAAACTCTTTTCTGAATAAATCTATCTGTCCTGGCCAGGAACTTGAAACATCAAGAACAATTAAATGAACATAGGATTTTATCTCTATTTACTTAGAGGAACAGATTCCATCTTGATCAACACCTACCTCTATATATAACTAGTAGGAGCCAACACATGCCCATATACCCATACACAGTACAAGTATGAAAGCAGTATCAAACTCAAACTACCTATATACAAGATAACTGTGCTATCTCAGGTCTAAAGATTATATGCACTGATATGATTTATGAAAAAACATTGACAAGAGTAAACTCCATGTGCTTGTCATAAGTGTCACTGGTTCGGCCTACTTATCATCTATAAGTGCCTATCATGTTTGTTATATGGAATGAGACTCACCATTCCATCTTATTTATATCTCATATAAATAACTTGGGAACAAACATGAATACAATCTTTCTGGATAATTCATGTCCTTATTATGAAGTATCCTCAATTGTGAACCTATTTATGATACTTTGTACTAGAAATATTGTCACTCATATTCTTAACAACTTAAGAATAATATTTCTAACAAAATATCAATGGACCTTTTCTATTACACATAAATATATTATGTAAACAGAAAAGTGAAAATGCCTTTTCTTAATAAAATTATGTACAAGATACATACTAAATGATATGCTCTAGGGCATACTACTAACAATCTCCCACTAGCACTAGAGCCATTCATTACAATACCTTAGACCCATCTTCTCAAGATGTCAGTCTAACTGAGCTTGTGGCAAAGGCTTAGTGAATGGATCAGTTGTTTTTTCAGCTGATGTTATATTTTCTGCATGGCTACATCGCCTCGCCCAACTATTTCTCTGATAATGTGGTAGCGCCTTTCTATGTGTTTGGATTTCTTGTGAGACCTTAGTTCCTTAGCTCAGATGATCGCTGCTCCATTGTTGTCACGATTGTAAAGGAACTGGCGACTCAATGGAAGGAACTACAGAAGTTCTCCACGAACTTCTTTATCCAAACGACTTCCTTTGCGGCATTTGATGCGAGAATATACTCAGCTTACGTAGTGGAATCTACATGTGCTCTGTTGGAACTCTTCCAACCGATCGCACCTCTATTACAAATGAACACATATCCAGAGGTAGACTTTCTATCATCGATATCCGATTGGAAATCGTAATCGTGATAACCATCTAGTTGCAAGTCTCCACCTCCATAAATCAAGAATAAATCCTTAGTTCTTCTCAAGTACTTAAGAATATTCTTGTGACTATCGATGTTCCAAACCGGATTGGATTGATACCGCTAGTCAAACTAACGAGATATGCGATATCCGCCTAGTACACAACATTGCATACATTAAACTTCCAATAGCCGAAGCATATGGAATCTTGGCCATCTTATCTCTTTCTTCATGTGTCTTTGGAGACATCTCTTTAGAAAGATGGATACCATGTCTCACTGGTAACAATCCTCTCTTGGAATCAAGCATGTTAAACCTCTTTAACACCTTTTCAAAGTATAGACTTTGGGATAAACCAATTATTCTTTTCGCTCTATCTCTATAGATGTGAATCCCAAGAATATAGGTTGCCTCCCCTAAATCTTTCATGGAGAATGTATTTGACAACCATACCTTTATAGTCGTCAACATACCTGTGTCATTACCCATCAACAGTATGTCATCCATATATAAGACAAGGAAAGTGATAGCACTGTCACTAACCTTCTTATATACACATGGCTCATCCTCATTTTTGATAAAACCAAAGGACTTAATGGCTTCATCAAAACGGATGTTCCAACTCCTCGAAGCTTGTTTCAACCCATAAATTGATTGCTTTAGCTTGCATACCTTGGAACCATCTTGGGATTCAAAACCCTAGGTTGTTCCATGAAAATATTTTCTTCAATGTATTTATTGAGGAAAGCTGATTTGACATCCATCTGCCAAATCTCATAATCATACTATGCAGCTATTATTAATAGAATCCTAATTGATTTAAGCATGGCAACAAAGCAGAAAGTCTCCTCATAGTCGATTCCTTGCCTTTGGCGAAACCTTTCGCTACTAGCCTTGCCTTATAGGTCTCTACCTTTCCATCAGAACCAATTTTCTTCTTGAAAACCCATTTGTTCCCTATAGGTATAATACCTTCAGGTGGGTCAACAAGATCCCAAACTTGATTCTTATACATGGAATCAATCTCGGATTTCATAGCATCAATCCATTTTGAAGAGTCTATATCTGATATAGCTTCTTCATAGGTAAGTGGATCATCTCCATGATCTACTTCTTCATGAGTAGACAACTCTTGTTCTTCTTCATGAAGAAAACCATATCTCACTGGTGGGTGAGATACCCTGGTTGTTCTACGAGGAACAGCTGTAGATGTTTCATCAACGGGTATTGGTTGACTAGATGGATCTATATCCATCTGATCTGTTGGTTGGTCAGAATTCTCCAAGTAGGAGCCAACACATGCCCATATACCCATACACAGTACAAGTATGAAAGCAGTATCAAACTCAAACTACCTATATACAAGATAACTGTGCTATCTCAGGTCTAAAGATTATATGCACTGATATGATTTATGACAAAACATTGACAAGAGTAAACTCCATGTGCTTGTCATAAGTGTCACTAGTTCGACCTACTTATCATCTATAAGTGCCTATCATGTTTGTTATATGGCATGAGACTCACCATTCCATCTTATTTATATCTCATATAAATAACTTGGGAACAAACTTGAATACAATCTTTCTGGATAAGTCATGTCCTTATTATGAAGTATCCTTAATTGTGAACCTATTTATGATACTTTGTACTAGAAATATTGTCACTCATATTCTTAACAACTTAAGAATAATATTTCTAACAAAATATCAATGGACCTTTTCTATTACACATAAATATATTATGTAAACAGAAAAGTGAAAATGCCTTTTCTTAATAAAATTATGTACAAGATACATACTAAATGATATGCTCTAGGGCATACTACTAACATCAATTGGTGAAAGGCCAATTGGACATGAAACTAGACACATAATGGCACAACTTTGGTGAAGAAACCATGCCCAGAAAACCAAACCAAGTTGACCTAAAGATTGCCCTAATTAGGGTGACCTGCATTCTGCCTGGGCAAAATGACCAAATGAACAGTGTTTATTTATTTAGTCATAACTCAGTGTAGAAAGGTCCAATTGACCTGAAATTTAACCAGAAAATAGCTGAGAGATATATCTACAACTTTCATGAAGAAACCTAACCCAAATTTTGACCATAACATGTTTAAAATATGACTTGCAGTCACTACATAAAACACTGAAGATTTGGTCAGTCCAAAAAATCTAGGAAGTTGGCAATCCGGCTAGTCATGGTATTTAGGCCATAACTTGAGGTAAAAAACTCCAAATGGAGTGATTCAAAAAAATAAATATAACTAGACACAATAAGGAACAACTTTCATGTTGACAACTTTGCCAAATTCCCACTGTAAAAATGACTAATGAAACAGTAAACACAAAGCTTAAAATCTGAAAATTTTGAACAATTAACATTAAGCTTATAAATGGTATTGGCAACCAATACCAACAATTTTAGAATGCAAAATGTGGTATGTTGGGAATATTATAACCAATGTGCCTATTATCCATGCAAAAGTCAACTTTTTTGTTGACTACTGAAATGAATAGTAACACCTAAACTTGAATTTCAAGAATTGTATAATTTAAGAGTGTAACATGCCCTAGTACACCTAGCAAGATTGGTTTGGATAGGTTGGCATGCCAATAGGGTTTTCTTAGCATCACTGCATATGGCTTCATGCCATTCTATGTTTTATGGCCTCCCGTGCCATTCTGTGATATAATACCCTTTGGCTATGTTGGTTGAGTTGTTATACTTGGGTTTTATCCCTGATAATTATTACAGCTTATTAGTTGTTATGTTGCACACTAGGAGACACAATGTGACCGATGGTGTGATGGTCTGAGGTACTTAGTACCCAATACCAGTTTACCGGTTTATCCAGTCCAGTCGACGAGTATGGGTTACTCGGGCAATGATAATAAATCTTACCAAATTTAATCAAATAATACTGCAATAAATGTCAGAAATTAAGTCTACCTAAAATGTAAATATACATCATGTATATTTCTTTTCTTTTAGTTATTTTATTTTATATTGTTACCACTAAGCAGAATTGTTTAGCACGTGGCAAACTGGAGACATAGCTGGGGAGCCCAGCAGACCTCAGATCGGGTGAACTTTCAAAGCTGCATATAGAGTCTAGAGTCACCTCTCATTTGCAGTGCATTTGGTAGGACATTAGGCCACTTTTGATATTTTGGTATTTAGGTATTTTGTATTTTGTAAACTTTTGTAAGTTATATTATAAACTCATATAATTATGCTTTTGATGTAATTATCTATGAACTATGTTCAGTAATAAATGTGAGTATTTCTTATTGAATTGAATTTTTGAAATATTGATATCATTTGAGAAATTTTGGAAAAGATGTTGGTGGTTGACTAACTTTGAAATTATGATTATATTGGAAGTGTTTTTAACAGATTCAGAAGAACTGTTTTTCCAATTTACAGTCGGCACTCTGCCGAATTTTCTATAAAATTTGCAGAAAACTCAGATTAATCAAAATTATAAATAAATGAATTAAAAAGGGTAAATGGTAATAAAAAAATATGATTTGGTGCTCCGGCACACTGTGTGGCATATCTTGCTTGGCTATATTGTAGACGGGTAAGGGGTGTCACAGTACTGCCTACCGAGAAAATCATGAACTGATAATATGTCTGGTATGATTGTTCTACAGGCTATATGCCTACTTACTGGCCATTATGCCTACTTTATTTCTAGCTTTACAAGCCTGACAGCGGATCTCTTGCCCGACAGCTGGCTTCGTACCTGATAGATGTATATAGGGTAGACATATGGCTGTCTAACCCGTATACTCTCGTGTATCCAGCTCTTATAATCTGATATAGGTTTCTTAGGCATTGATAATGATTAATTAAGATTGAATATATAATAAGTAAACAAAAAAGATCCCGTTAATTTAAATTATTCCCAAAGTGCAATAAAAATGTAAAAGACACAGAAATTATGAATTTGTCATTATTATTTAAATTGTTTAGTATTTTTTATTATAAATTATGCATCACTAAGTGTTATGCTTAGCGTGTTAGTTTTCCATCGCGTAGATATTGGAGACCAGTCCAAGCAGCCGCAGCAGCAGCATCAGTAGTGCCCTGACAGAGCTCTAACCAAATCTACCACTGTCCAAAGTCACCTCACTAGTCTTTTGTATTTTGGTAGGGCCCATGCATAGACTGTATTTTGATTCATTATGTCTAATCTTGATGTAATTACTAGTTATGATGTATTTCATTTTGGACTTGTAATCAAACTTGAGATTGAAATGAAAACTTATAATTTATTATCTATGAATTTCCATATGAATGCAGTAGATGATACTTCATTTTGAGATCTCATAAATAGTTGTGAATGATATGATAAAAGAGAATATGATATGAAAATATATAAAATGAATATGAACATGTTAACAGGTGATTAGTGGAACCTGCCATATGCTAACAAAACAAAGGAGGCTGTAACACCCTCCCTGCAGCAACTCTGTACATTCTACTGTTTCGGTGACCAGTGTCGGTCCGGACAGCTAGAACATCCAGAAAAATATTTAAACTAAAGTGAGGAACCATAACTAACTCAAATATTAATAAGAAAAATTTAGGAAAAATTTTAGAAATAAAATACAACCAAGTTAAATGAGCCGGTGCCTAGCGATGGGTAACCTAGTGGGAAGTTGCGGTTCTCGCAACTAGGAGCCCTAGACCTGAGGGAAAATTCTTAAAACAATTTTTGGGACTCCAGAGAAGGGTCATTGAGGTTCCTATGGCATTAGAATGCCAAGAAAATGCTTAGGAAAATTTTTCAATCGGTACAGACAATTTTGGTCTATTAAGCTAAACAGAGGGCATTTTAGTCATTTCGCCTTCAGAGGTGATTTTTGGCCGACTTTTTCAGTTAAGTAAATAAATATTATAACATAAAATATGAATAAATATTGCTAAAAATTGAATTGAAAATGAGTAGAAAAGAAAAAGAAAAGAAAATGGAATAAATGAGAATTTTGACATCATTATGATGTCATTAAAACCCCAATGACCAATCATGTTGTGACACATATCCTTAACCCATTTAAAATGAATAAAATGGGCAAAAAATGAAAAAAAAAACTGATTTCTTCTTCTTCTTCCCATTTCCAGCCGTGACCCATTTCTTCCTCCATTAAAATTCCTTTCATTTTCTCTCTTCCAAACCTTGAATTCTCACCACTAAACCCTAAATTCTCTTCATTAAAAATTGTCCTTACCTCTTGGGAAGGTGTTTGGCTGCTAAGAAAGCTAAAGAAAGTGAAAGAATTTTGAGTGAAAAAATTCTGCTCGCAAGGTTAGTGACCAATCTCTCATCTTTTCTTTCAATATATGTTTAAGGACTTGATTGAGCTTAGAAATTGCAAGGAATTGGAAAGAAAACTATAAGTATGCACTCTTCAAAATTTTGGCAGCCTTAGAGTATGTTAGGATTTCATTGATTAGGTTAATTTATAGTGGTCCATGGCTGCAATTGAACATGAGTTAGATGTCTTAATTCATTGATTGCATGTATAAGAAGAATTGAAGTTGATGGAGTTAGGGTTTGGGCAAAACCTAGGGTTTTGCTGATGTGTTGGTGAATGAAAGTTTAAATGGTCAACTAGTGACCATTTGGCTGTGTATGATGAGGAAATGAAATGAGTTTAGGCTTGGCAATTGAGTGTGGGTGAGCTGCCTTGGCTGACCTGCAGGACTGAGCATGAGTCCAGTAGGTTTGGGTAGTTATAAATGGAATTGTAGAGGTTCAATTGGTGCAAGACCAATTGGACATGAAACTAGACACCTAATGGCACAACTTTGGTATAGAAACCCTGCCCAGAAAACCAAACCAAGTTGACCTAAAAATTGCCCTAATCCGGGTGATCTGCATTCTGTCTGGGCAAAATGACCAAATGAACAGTGTTTATTCATTTGGTCATAACTCAGCGTACAAAGATCCAATTGACCTGAAATTGTACCAGAAGAAAGCTGAGACATAGACCTACAACTTTTATGAAGAACACAAATCCAAATTCTGATCATAACCTAGTCAAATTGCCAACCAAACTTAGGTTACCAAATCTGGCAGAACCAGTTTTGCCCAGAATTTTGGATTCTGTCCAATCTAGCCAGTTATGGTATTTAGGCCATAACTTGAGTACAAAACTCAAAATGGAGTGATTCAAAAAAGGAAATGTAACTATACAAAATAAGGAATAACTTTCATGAAGACAATTTTGTCAAATTCCTACTGTACAAATTACCAATGGAACAGTAAATATGAAGCTTGAAATCTGAAAATTTTGAATAACTAATACTAAGCTTATAAATGGTATTGGCAACCAATACCAATAATTTTAGAATGCAAAATGTGGTATGTTGGGAGTATTAGAACCAATGTACCTATTGTCTATGCAAAAGTCAATATTTTAGTTGACTAATGAAATGAATAGTAACACCTAAACTTAAATTTCAAGAATTGTAAAATTTAAAAGTATAACATACCCTAGTACACCTAGCAAGATTGGTTTGGATAGGTTGGCATGCCAATAGGGTTCAGTTAACAGTACTGCACATGGCATTATGCCATTCTGTGATTTCATGGCTTTTAGCCATTTTAACATTATGTTGATACTTGGCCTTATGCCTAATGTTATTACAACTTATTAGCTGTTCTGTTGCACACCGGGAGATACATATGTGATCGATAGTGTGACAGCCTGAGGTACTTGATACCCAGTGCCAATTTACCCGTTTATCCAGTCCAGTCATCCAGTATAGGTTACTTAGTCAACCAAAATTGAAAGTGAACAAATTTAATAAAATAATGAATAGAACAGGTACATAATAAATAAGATTACCAATAATGATCGAAAAATTATCTGCATAAGACATCAAAACATGCACTGCATACTTACTTTCTATTATTTCTTTTTATTTTATTATTGGCACCACTAAGCATTATTGCTTCGCGCATTGCTTTTTGCAACGCGTAGGTTCTGGAGAGACCGACCGAGAGCTCAGTAGACCACAGACTAAGTGAGACCTTCTGCAGATCTGCATAGTGTCCGTGTCACCTCTCCGATATCAGTGCATTGGTAGGACACTAGGTTTCATTTTGGGTATTTTGTAATTAACTTTTATTTTCTCATATGAAATTGAGTCTCACGTAATGTATTTTGTTATCAATGTAAATCGTGGAAATTATGTGTATGAATGAAAAAGTGAATATTTATTTATGACTTGTACATGAATATCCTATGAAATGAAATGATGATAAATGGGAGTATATTTGATAAATATTGAGATTTTGTTAATGAAATGGAGTTTGGGATTGATTGAAAATTTTGAAAGTGTTTTTCATATGTTCCGAAGAACTGTTTTATCCATTTTTAGCCGGCACTCTACCGAATTTTCTATAAAATTTACGGAACCTCAAATAAAATTATGATTTCAATAAATGACTTCAATGAATGATATTTCACGAATTATACTTCATAACTATGAAAGAAATAAATTAGGAAGGATAAAAATGATTGAAATAAAATAGGATGTTCTGGTACACTGTGTGACATATCTTACTCGGCTATACAGACGGGTAAGGGGTGTCACATTTAGTGGTATCAGAGCACGGTTTAGGCATTTCTGGGTCTAGATAGAGTCTATACCGTGCATTGCATTTGTAAGAGTCGAGGTGAAACTAATGCAGATATGTTTGTCTTTGTTAAATAGGATATGGACCCTACATCTCAGAGGGCAGTTGAGGAGGAAGTGGAGAGTCATGCTCCACCTGCAACAACTGAGACTAGGGGTAGGGGAGAACCTGCTCTGCCAGCTCCAGCAGAGCCTGCTTAGCCTCCACAGGCCATGTTTCAGCAAATGGATGAATTTTTCAGACAAATGGTTGGGGTAATGCCACCACCACCACCACCTGCACAACAGAAATCACACTTGGAAACACTGAGAAAATTTGGAGCAGTGGATTTCTTTGGCAAGAGAGAAGATGATTCTGTTGCAGCCGAAAATTGGTTGAACAGAACAGGAAGGGTTTTAAAACAACTCTACTGCACTCCAGAACAAAATCTAGAAGCTGTTGTATCTCTGTTGCAAGATGATGCATATGAATGGTGGGATACGGTGTCCAGTGAAGTACAAACAGAAGTAATAACTTGGGACTTCTTCCTCTCAGAATTCAAGAAAAAGTATGTGGTAGTGTATACCTAGAAGAGAGAAGAAGAGAATTCATTAACCTGAGGCAGAGACAGCTGACAGTGGCCGAGTATGAAAAGGAATTTGTCAGATTGAGCCGCTACGGAAGGGAGATAGTCCCTAATGAAGCCGAAAGTTTTAAGAGATTTGAAGAGGGATTAAATGACAACATAAAGATCATGATCACTGCCTTAGAAATCACAGACTTCACCAAGTTAGTGGAAGCTGCTATAAAAGTTAAAAAGGTTAGAATAAGTGAGCAGACCAGAAGAGAGAGAGAACAGAAGAGGGGCCTAGGTCAGTCTAGTTCATCTCCTGCACCTAGAAAGAAGTTTAAGAGTCCACTTGCACAAAGTTCAGGTTAACCAAAAGTAAGGGTCAGACCCAGGGGCCCAGGCCACAGTTCACCCCTAAGAGAGGTCAGTCCACACCATCAGTGGGCAGCTCTCCAGGGACGGGGTTCAGGGGACCAGCTCTAGCATCTTCTGCATGTCCACATTGCCTAAAGTGGCATAAGGGGGAGTGTTGGAGAGTGACTGGTGCCTGCTTAAGGTGTGGGTCGACAAAGATTAGCTGAGGAACTGTTCACGCAGAACTACTACAGCTGCTCCAACACAAGCAGACAGACTTGCTCCTGCACCATAAAGGGGTAGGAAATCTGGCAAATCTAAGGCAATGGGACTATTATAGAGGCCTGCATCTAAGCCAGCAGAGAGGCCTGAGGGCAAACCACCTGCCAGAGCCTATGCCATGAGAGCTCAGGAGGAGCAAGATGCCTCGGACGTCATCAGGGGTACGTTCTCCCTCTACAATACATCTGTGCATGCATTAGTGGATCCAGGATCCACTCATTCATACATGTGCATCAACCTACCCGTAGAAAGGGGGATACTAGTAGGGGAGAGTGACCAAGACATCCCGGTCACTAATCCATTGGGTCACAATTTAGTGGTGAACAAAGTGTACAAGGGTTGCCCGTTAAGGATTCAGGGGTATGAATTCTTGGCAGACCTAATTGAGTTACCTTTCCATGAGTTTGACGTGATTTTGGGAATGGACTGGTTGTCACATCATCAGGCAATGGTTGATTGTAAACTGAAGAGGATTTCTTTAAAAACTCCTGAGGGTAATGAGATCACAGTTGTAAGGGAAAGGACAGATTTCTTGTCCAATGTTATCTCAGCCACAATTGTGAGAAAACTGATGAGAAAAGGCTGTGAAGCCTACCTAGCACATGTGGTGGATACTAGGCAAGCTAAGCCAGATCTATGTGACATACCCACAGTAAGAGACTTCCCAGATGTGTTCCCTAAAGAATTGCCTGGCTTACCACCAGAAAAGGAAGTTGAATTTGCTATTGAGATACTGCTGGGTATAGCACCAATCTCTATTGCTCCTTATAGGATGGCACCCACAGAATTGAAGGAACTGAAAATCCAGTTACATGAGTTACTGCATAAGGGGTTCATACGCCCCAGTGTGTCACCATGGGGAGCTTCAGTGCTATTTGTAAAAAAGAAGGATGGGACTTTGAGGTTATGCATTGATTACTGGTAGTTGAATAAAGTGACAGTGAAGAACAAATATCCATTGCGTAGAATTGATGATCTATTTGATCAGTTGAAGGGAGCAGGAGTATTTTCTAAAATTGATCTCAGATCAGAGTATTATTAGTTGAGGATGAAGGATGCAGATGTGCCAAAGACTGCATTCAGGACCCGGTATGGGCATTATGAGTTTCTGGTGATGCCCTTTGGCCTAACAAATGCACCAGCGGCATTCATGGATCTTATGAATCGTATCTTCCATCCATACCTAGATCAGTTCGTAGTGGTCTTTATTGATGATATTTTGGGTGTATTCCAAGACCAGGGAAGAACATGATGAGCATTTGAGGATTGTTCTGCAAACCCTAAGAGAAAAGAAGCTGTATGCTAAGTTGTCCAAGTGTGACTTCTAGTTAAATGAGATTGCATTCGTTGGATACATAGTGTTAGCTAATGGGATTAGAGTGGATCCCAAGAAAATAAAAGAAGTGATGGAATGGAAGCCTCCTAGAAATACAACTGAGGTTAGAAGCTTCTTGGGGCTAGCTGGGTATTACAGAAGATTTGTGAAGGGATTTTCCTTAATAGCTGCTCCAATGACCAAGTTGTTACACAAGAATGTCAGATTCAACTGGAATGACAAGTGTCAGACCAGTTTTGAGAAGTTGAATGCTATGTTGACAGAGGCACCAGTGTTAACACAAAACTGTCGGAAAGGACTTTGTGGTCTACAGTGATGCCTCTCATAATGGGTTAGGGTGTGTATTGATGCAAGAGGGGAAGGTGGTCGCTTATGATTCTAGGCAGCTAAGGCCACATGAATAGAATTACCCTACCCATGATCTAGAACTTGCAGCAATTATCTTCGCACTGAAGATATGGAGGCACTACTTGTATGGTGAAAAGTGCTACATTTACACAGACCACAAAAGTGTGAAATACTTGCCAACCTAGAAGGAGCTCAACCTTAGACAGAGACAATGGATTGAGTTCTTGAAGGACTATGAATGTGTAATTGACTATCATCCTAGGAAGGCAAATGTAGTTGCTGATGCTTTGAGTAGAAAATCCATCACAGCTTTGAGATCATTGAATGCTCGTCTATCCTTGGCTCGAGATGGAGCTATTTTGGCTGAGTTGCAAGTGAGGCCAAACCTGCTACAGCAGATTTTAGATGGGCAAAAGGCAGATGAAAAGTTAATGACTATTATGAGCAAAATCTCAGAAGGGAAAGCAAATGACTATGAGGTGAAAGAAGATGGGTGTCTGTACTACAAAGGAAGAGTATGTGTACCAGATGATGAGGAATTGAAAGCCAGTATTCTGAAAGAGGCACACACTAGTATTTATGCTATGTACCCAGGAAGTACAAAAATGTATCATGATCTGAAGCTTCAGTATTGGTGGCCTAGTATGAAGGACATAGCTGACTATGTGACTAAATGCTTGACATGTCAGCAAGTCAAGGCAGAACATCAAGTTCCATTAGGTTTGCTACAGCCTATACGCATACCTGAATGGAAATGGGATCGGGTCACCATGGATTTTGTAAGCGGTCTACCTCTCACCCAGAAGAAGCATGATGCAGTATGGGTGATAGTAGATAGATTGACGAAGTCAGCACATTTTCTGCCAGTTAGGACTAACTACTCACTGGAGAAGTTAGCAGAATTATATATCAGTGAGATAGTTAGACTGCATGGAATTCCACTTTCCATCATTATCTGATCGAGACCCAAGGTTTACATCGAGATTCTGGAAGAAGTTGCATGAATCCTTGGGTACACAACTCCACTTCAGCACAGCTTTCCATCCTCAGACGGATGGGCAATTAGAAAGAGTAATCCAGGTAAACAATTGAAACTAATTGAACTAACACAAATATTAAACTGAAATGATAATAATAACATGAAAAATATGTCAAGTCCTTGAGGATATGCTGAGGAGTTGTGTCATTAAGTTTAAGGAAAGTTGGGATAGATACCTCCCACTGGCAGAATTTGCATACAACAATAGCTACCAAGCAAGTATCCAAATGGCCCCGTATGAAGCATTGTATGGGAGGAAATGTAGAACTCCAGTGTGCTGGACTGAATTGGGCAAAGATAAATCGTAGGGCTGCACTGTGAAACAGACTGAGGAGAAGGTAAAGATAATCAAAGCCAATCTGAAGGTTGCCTCAGACAGACAAAAATCCTATGCTGATCTGAAGAGAAAAGAAATAGAATACACAGCTGGCGATAAAGTGTTCTTCAATATGTCACCGTGAAAGAAGGTACTGAGGTTTAGAAGAAAAGGTAAGTTAAGCCCTAGGTTCATTGGCCCATATGAAGTCATTGAACGTGTGGGTCCAGTGGCCTATAGGCTAGCTTTATCACCAGAGCTGGACAAGATCCACAATGTGTTCCACGTATCTATGCTAAGAAGATACCACTCAGATCCTTCACATGTCATCTCCATGGAAGAAATTGAAGTACAATTGGATTTGACATATGAAGAAGAACCCATACGGATCCTGGCTCGGGAAGTGAAAGAGTTAAGGAATAAGCAGATTCCACTAGTGAAAGTGCTTTGGAGGCACCACAACTCCGAGGAGGCAACTTGGGAAAGTGAAGAGACGATGAGGCAACAGTTCCCTCAACTGTTTACAGCAGGTAAATTTCGAGGACGAAATTTAAATTAGAGGGGAAGAGTTGTAACACCCTCCCTGTAGTAACTCCATACATTTTACTGTTCTGGTGACTAGTGTTAGTCCGGACAGCTAGAACGCCCAGAAAAATATTTAAACTAAAGTGAGGAACCATAATTAACTCAAATATTAATAATTAAAATTTAGGAAAAATTTTAGAAATAAAATACAACCAAGTTAAATGAGCCGGTGTCCTAGCGATGGGGAACCTAGTGGGAAGTTGCGGTTCTCGCAACTAGGAGCCTTAGACCCGAGGGAAAATTCATAAAATAATTTTTGGAACTCCAGAGAAGGGTCATTGAGGTTTCTATTGCATTAGAATTCCAAGAAAATGCTTAGGAAAATTTTTCAATTGATACAGACAATTTTGGTCTATTAAGCCAATCAGAGGGCATTTTGGTCATTTCGCCTTCAGAGATGATTTTTGGTTGACTTTTCCAGTTAAGTAAATAATTATTATAACATAAAATAAGAATAAATATTGCTAAAAATTGAATTGAAAATGAGTAGAAAATAAAAAGAAAAGAAAATGGAATAAATGAGAATTTTGACATCATTATGATGTCATTAAAACCCCAATGACCAATCACATTGTGACACATATCCTTAACCCATTTAAAATGAATAAAATGGGTAGAAAATGAAAGAAAAAAACTGATTTCTTCTTCTTCCCATTTCCAGCCATGACCTATTTCTTCCTCCATTAAAATTCCTTTCATTTTCTCTCTTCCAAACCTTGAATTCTCACCACTAAACCCTAAGTTCTCTTCATTAAAAATTGTCCTTACCTCTTAAGAAGGTGTTTGGCTTCCAAGAAAGCCAATGAAAGTGAAATAATTTTGAGTGGAAAAATTCTACTCACAAAGTTAGTGACCAATCTCTCTTCCTTTCTTTCAATAAATGTTTAAGGACTTGATTGAGCTTAGAAATTGCAAGGAATTGGAAAGAAAACTATAAGTATGCATTCTTCAAAATTTTGGCAGCCTTAGAGTATGTTAGGATTTCATTGATTAGGTTAATTTATAGTGGTCCATGGCTGCCATTGAACATGAGTTAGATGTCTTAATTCATTGATTGCATGTATAAGAAGAATTGAAGTTGATGGAGTTAGGGTTTGGGCAAAACCTAGGGTTTTACTCATGTGTTGGTGAATGAAAGTTTAAATGGTCAACTAGTAACCATTTAGCTGTGTATGATGAGGAAATGAAGTGAGTTGAGGCTTGGCAATTGAGTGTGGGTGAGCTGCCTTGGCTGACCTGCAGGACTGAGTATGAGTCCAGCAGGTTTGGGCAGTTGTAAATGGAGTTGTAGAGGTTCAATTGGTGCAAGACCAATTGGACATGAAACTAGACACATAATGGCACAACTTTGGTATAGAAACCCTGCCCAGAAAACCAAACCAAGTTGACCTAAAAATTGCCCTAATTTGAGTGATCTGCATTCTACCTGGGCAAAATGACTAAATGAACAGTATTTATTCATTTGGTCATAACTCAGCGTAGAAAGGTCCAATTGACCTGAAATTGTACCAAAAGAAAGCTGAGACATAGACTTACAACTTTCATGAAGAACACAAATCCAAATTCTGACCATAACCTAGTCAAATTACCAACCAAACTTATGTTACCAAATCTGGCAGAACCTGCTTTGCCCAGAATTTTGGATTCTATCTAATCTGGCCAGTTATGGTGTTTAGGCCATAACTTGAGCTACAAAACTCCAAATGGAGGATTCAAAAAAGGAAATGTAACTAGACAAAATAAGGAACAACTTTCATGAAGACAATCTTGTCAAATTCCTACTGTACAAATGACCAATAGAACAACAAATATGAGGCTTGAAATCTGAAAATTTTGAATAACTAACACTAAACTTAGAAATGGTATTGGCAACCAATACCAACAATTTTAGAATGCAAATTGTGGTATGTTGGGAGTATTAGAACTAATGTACCTATTGTCTATGCAAAAGTCAACATTTTAGTTGACTAATAAAATGAATAGTAACACCTAAACTTAAATTTCAAGAATTGTAAAATTTAAAAGTATAACATGCCCTAGTACACCTAGCAAGATTGGTTTGGATAGGTTGGCATGCCAATAGGGTTCAGTTAGCAGTACTGCACATGGCATTATGCCATTCTGTGATTTCATGGCTTTTAGCCATTTTGACATTATGTTGATACTTGGCCTTGTGCCTAATGTTATTACAGCTTATTAGCTGTTCTGTTGCACACCGGGAGATACATATGTGACCGATGGTGTGACGGCCCGAGGTACTTGATACCCAGTGCCAGTTTACCCATTTATCCAGTCCAGTCATCCAGTATAGGTTACTTGGGCAACCAAAAATGAAAGTGAACAAATTTAATGAAATAATGAATAGAACATGTACATAATAAATAAGATTGCCAATAATGATCGAAAAATTGTCTGCATAAGACATCAAAACATGCACTGCATATTTACTTTCTGTTATTTCTTGTTATTTTATTATTGGCACCAATAAGCATTATTTCTTAGCGCGTTGCTTTTTACCACGCGTAGGTTCTGGAGAAACCGACCGAGAGCCCAGTAGAAAACAGACTAGGTGAGACCTTCTGCAGATCTGTATAGTATCCGTGTCACCTCACCGACATCAGTGCATTGGTAGGACACTAGCTTTCATTTTGGGTATTTTGTGATTAACTTTTATTTTTTCATATGAAATTGAGTCTCATGTAATGTATTTTGTTATCAATGTAAATAGTGGAAATTATGTGTATGAATGAAAAAGTGAATATTTATTTATGACTTGTACATGAATATCCTATGAAATGAAATGATGAGAAATGGTAGTATATTTGAGAAATATTGAGATTTTGTTGATGAAATGGAGTTTGAGATTGATTGAAAATTTTGGAAGTGTCTTTCATAGGTTCCGAAGAACTGTTTTATCCATTTTTAGCCGGCACTCTGTCAGATTTTCTATAAAATTTGCGGAACCTCAAATAAAATTATGATTTCAATAAATGACTTCAATGAATGATATTTCACGAATTATACTTCATAACTATGAAAGAAATAAATTAGGAAGGATAAAAATGATTAAAATAAAATAGGGTGTTCCGGTACACTATGTGACATATCTTACTCGACTATACTGTAGACGAGTAAGGGATGTCACAGAGGCTCTGTCCGGGTCTCCACAGAAATAAGTTTAAAAAAAAAAATCTACACATGGATTACTACTCTTAAATGATAGTAAAAGTTAACAATAGATATGATAAAGCAAGATAGGGTGCTTCGGCACCGAATGTGGCATGCCTTGCTCGGCTACACTATAGACCAAGTAAGGGGTGTTACAGATTTTTTCACTGGCCCAATTAAATAAAAAAAAAATAGTGGCCTTTTTAAAATTTTCTTTTAAGTAATAAATAAAAAATTTTAAAAAGATTCAAATTATTAGTAAAATACATAAGACACCTAAGTCTAAAATTCTACATCTGTTCTAGACTTGCACGGCTGAATGGGCCACTGCCCTCCAAAAAGAATAATTTTTAATTTTATAGTGGTTTAAATATGGGCATGTCCTTAATAGACTCAAAATTAGCAACAAAAAAATTTCTAACAAAAATTTAAAAGGCTTATATTTTTTTATAGGTTTACTTAAACAAAAAATTTAATGAGTCCATATTCTAATAATTGAAAAGGTTATTATCCTAACTAATAGGGTATTTGGTTCACCTGTTAGGTACAACTGATAGCTGATACATACCAAAACAAGTGAATTAAAATATTTGGTAAACTTAAAAAAATAGAGCTAATGGCTAATGAGTAACTCATATGATACCCATCAGCTGCAGTTTATATTAGCTCTACTTTTAGAGCTGTTTCTGATAGCTGATTAGATTTTACTTTTTATTTTGACCATATTATCCTTTTCATTTAACTCAAAAATTAATATTATTAATACTTTTATCTTTTTTATTTCTAATTTTAATATCTTAATTAGCGCATTACAACTTTGTTATAATATTTTTTATTAATAACATAAAATATTTATTTATTATAAAAAAATACATTTTTTACATCTAAAAACTTAAAATTAATTATAAGTTTTTTCTTTATCAACAACAATAATTATTTTATTATTTTATAACTATATTTTTTAAAGTTATATAATTAATTTTTTAAAAAAAATTAATTATTTTCTTATTTTAATAATAAAATAAATGATATAATATAATAAATCAATAATCATATATTTATTTTAATAATCTAACAAATTATATAATATATTAACTTAATAATTATATATTTAATTTAATAACAAAATAAATAATATAATATAGTAAATTTATAATTTTTTATTTATTTTAATAATAAAATAAATTATATAATATATACCTTTATTAGTTATTTTACATATCAACAGCAATAGTTAAATATAATTTTACCAAACACTTAATATAAATCAGCTATCAGCAGCTACTAGCTATTAGCTAACAGTTATCAGCTATATCCAATAGTTAAACTAAACAGGCCCTAAATTGAAAATTAGTAACCCATATTTTTAAATTTCCTTTAAGCAATAAAAAAGAAAATTTAAAAAAAATCAAATTGTGAGTGAGGCGTTAAAAAGACACTTAGATCTAAATGTTGTTAACATCATTGGCATTAATCTTATTGTTTCTCCACAATACTCTCATACACTTTGCTTTTGTGTTTACAGTTCTATTGTTTAGAGAATTGAAGCCGTTTTTTATTAGTTTGCTGGATGTGTATGAGGACATATCTAACAAACATGCTGTTTGTGGATATGAATTTATTAACAGGATTTGGCAAGTCGACATCATGTGGGTATTTTTGAGGACATAAATTTTTTTCTTTTTGGGGTGCTCTTTTAGGAGTGCTTGTATAGAAGCACATTGTGTCAATAAGATGCCCAAAGATCTATCCCCAAGAAGTAGTGAAGGTCCCCTAAATCTTTCACTTTGAAGTTGTCTTGTAAAGATTTGATTAGAGAAGTAAGGAAAGATAACTAATTCCCCATAAGCAGTATGTCATCGACATAATCCACGCACAGTGCCTAAATACCATCTTTGTTATAACGAAAGATGGAGGTGTTTGCCTTAGAATATTATAAACCATGTTGTAAAAGAACTTGTACAAGTCTTTTATGCCATTGGTATGGTGCTTGGCGAAGCCATAGAGGGACCTTTTGAGATGATAGACATGAATAGGCTTGTCATAATTTACATACCCTGTTGGTTGTTCCATGAAAACCACATCATCAAGATCTCCATTGAGGAAGGCATTAGATACAACAAGTTGATTGATGTCTAAGTTATTTGGGAAAACTAAGGATAGGACTATTTTGCTAGTTGTGGGCTTTACCACTGGTGAGAATTTCTCAAAGAAATATATTTTAGGCCTTTAATGAAAAACCTTTGAAATTAGTTGGGGCTTTGTGCCTATCAATGGTTATGTCAGCCTTCTACCTTATTCAAAATATCCATTTACAACCAATCACATTGGTGGGGGACAAGCACCCACGTACCATTTTGAATAAGAGCATTAAACTCTTCTGTCATAACATCTCTCCACTGCTTATCAACTACCACTTTAGAGTAATAGGTGGATGTGGAAGGGGAAGCTGTAATGGCATTATAAGTCTTTGGTTTTAGATTTTTAGTTTAGGAATAAGTTATCATTGGGTGTGTTTTGGTGGAACGAGTAGGCGGTGCTAATTAAGGTAGGTTAGAGTTTTAAGGAGAGAGAGGTATGATGGGTTAGTAAGATGACATATCAATAATAATGCATATACCTTATTGGTTTGGATTAGGATGACAATGGGTAAGTAAGTAATGGATACTATGAATATTGGGAACAGATGGGATTTGGTTATTGAAAGGGATTAGGATAAGGTGTATGTGGATTGGATATAGAAGTGAAGTGTTATATAAGACTGGCTGGGGAAGGTACACATGGTGGTGCACCAAGTGTACCTGCTTAGGTCAATGATATTGATGTGGGAAAGATAGGTTTCATGGGAATTACAAGTGGTGCTAGAGTATTGGTTATTGATTAGACAGTTAGTGGTGCAGTCAAATTATTGCCTTGCCAAACAAATCGAAGTTCTTACTTATAAAAAAAAAAAATTGGACAAATAAACTATTAGTTGGCATGAGGTAACAGTGTGTGACTTACTACTGTAATGTGTCGATGCTTGTGCTCAGTGCAACCATTCTGTTTAAGGATATGGGGACAAGACACCCTTTGGGTAATGCCATTGTCTCATAAATAATTTGTGAGGGCCTAAAAAATTCACCATCTCAATCTGCTTGGAAATTTTTAATTAATAGATCAAATTATTCCTTTATAAGATGGCAAAATTTAATAAAGATATTAAGCACTTATGATTTTTTTCTTAAGAAAGAAAGTCCATGTATATTTGCTAAAATGATCCAAAAAATAACACATTGAAAGAAAAACCATCAACTGAGGGGGCTGGAGAGGGTCCCCAGACATCTGAACAAATAAGTTCCAAAGGTTAGTGAACTCTACAATGAGATTCGGGAAAATGTAACTTATGCATTTTTCCTAAATGACAAGCATGACATGGAAATTTAGAAACAAAACTACATGATAAATTATCTACTAATTATTATTCCAACTACACGATGATTGTTGTGGCTAAGCCTGGTATGCCACATTTGGATAGATACATTGTTTGCTTCAAGAGAAACACTCTTAGAGAGTTGAAGAAGAAGATGATACAGTCCACCATTACTTAGGCCTTGAAATAAGAGTTGCCTCATTGGAATATACTTTACAAGGAAAGAGCTAGAGAAAAATTCCATAGATACATTATTAGGATTAGTAAAGGCATGAACTAAAAGAAGATCATAATGAACATAATGAGATCACAAAATATCTTTCAAATGAAAAGAAAAATTATTAACCTGAATAAAAGATGAGCTAATATGAGTGATGGGAACTAAAGGAAATATTGATCCATCCATGAGTGCGCTCATGAGTCAAGCCCGCAAGTACTTAATTCCTCCAGCCCATATCTTGATGAGGAGCCAATTGCACCATTACCGCACCAAGGTCCACTTACAAGGTCCATGGCAAAAAGCTTCAAGACATGGTGTGCAAACACATTAACAAGCTCAACATGATGAAAGAATTCAGTTTAGAAGAGGGAGCACTCAAGAACACCAATTTCATGGTGGTTGGTATGCTAACTAAATCATTGGTGCACCACAGTTCAACCACTTGAGACCAAGGTCTAGGCTGCCCATTCATACATTATATCATACTCCATATACTCCAAATGTGTGTCTTAATATGCCCCAAAGTTGTCCCATTGCTGCCCAATTGCTAGAGAAGAGTTTGTCCGTCTACATGCCAAATAAGGAAAAATTATTAACTCCATTTTTGGGATACACCAACAACCGAAACCTGACACCTATTTTGTACACTTTTTAAGGCTGAATTACATCAATCAAGGCCTTTTCAATCTGATTATATATGATTGTGCCCATACTATTTATGTTTGAACTTATTTTCCTTTTTTGCTTAAGAAAAGTGTAATATCCAAGCATGGGAAAACACATTGGTTATTACCATGCTTGCTAGACTACTTATTTCAAAGGAGATTTCTCCTTCATTTTGAGTAGATTTGGAAGATCAAAAATAAAATTTTCTTTCATTGGAGAACTTTGCAAATATTCTTGCAATCTTAGTTCTTCTTAGAACTTAATCCAACTCTTGGTAAATTCAGCCTAGTTTATTAAGTTGCATTGCATGTTCAAGGTTGTCCTTGCATCTTGGAATTTCAATCTTGTTCTTGGCTGTTCCCCTTGCTTGCTTTTAGTTCTTCTTGGCCTCCATTAAAGGGTTAAAGCTAGTTGGGTTTGGTTTCTTATTTTAGAGACGGTTGGGACAAAACTCCTCTTGGTGTGTCTTGGTTTATCCTAGAGGAACCACAACATTTGGTATTAGAGCTTTGGTGCTCTCCAAAATATGTCTATTGTGTCTCTTGTAGTGTGTCTCTTGTGTTTAAAATTTCTGTTCTACTTGCTTCGTCTTTCGGCTTGAAGATCCTTCTTCAAAGCTTGTGTTTGTCCTTGTGTTGTTATTGAATCTATCTTGTATTGTTTTTGTGCTTCCATTTTGCATTTTCCTTCTTTCAAACGTGTGTCTTTACCTTTAGAAAACCTTGTTTGTGAAGTGTTATGGTTGTTGTGTGGTTCATTCTGTTTTGGTACAAGTTGTTATTCTTGTGAAAAAGAAAAGTTTGTGTTCAGTGTTGAGATATAAAAAAAAAAAAGAGAGAGAGAACATATTCAGAAGTAAAAGAAAAAAAAAGAATCAAAAAGGAAAGAAAAAGAAAGAAAAGAAGTAAAGGAATTTGCTTGAACATTGTTGAATTTAAACTTCTTGTTTTAAAGGCTGTACTAAAACACCTAGCACTAAAGCTACCAAGAAAATTCTCAAATTTTAGAGAGACGTTTTGCATACCAAATTAGGCCTAGATATCAAGTTTGGTACCCAAATTTCACTGTTTGCTTAGTGAACCCAGTTTTGCATCTATTAGGCTAATTTGGAGTCCAAAACTCCAAACTGATTTCTGGAGCTTCTAAACCCATTTTTCTTTATTAAAATGGTGTCATTTGGTTGCCTTTAACACAATTTTAGAGATTTCCTTCATTTGCATGTACTTGCCTCTTATTTGGTGTCTTCCAATTTTTGGCCTCTAAAGTCACATACACCTTTATTAATACTCATTTTGCTCTTATTTTGTGCTTGAACATGTGTTAAAACTTGATTAAACTTGCTGCCTTTGTGAAGAGTTAACCCAGTTCTAACAAAAACTTTGAGGGCAAGAATTGAGTGGAAAAAGGCTAGAGTGATAAGCACATTAACAGGGCAAAAGCCATTGATTGAGTGAAATGCTTTGAGTGGTCTTAAAATTAAGTGTCAAGTGAGAAAATTGGTGAGGAGAATTCTATTTTATACTAACCTTTTGTGAAAGTATTAAATATGTCTCAAGAAGTAGAAGGTGAGAGGAGTGAAAGAGGGGTTGAGAATCCTTTTTACTAATAAGCTTTGGGTTAGCATTTAGGAAGGGTTTCAATGACTTTAGCCTTATTGGCAAACAGAATTGAGAGGCTTGAATAGAATAGTAGGAATGGAGGAGTTAGAAGAGTGAATGGGAATGAAAGTCATAGGCCAAATGTGGTTAGATCGAATAGGGGTCCTAGGGCAGCACCTACACCCCCTATGGAGGACTGGGATGATGATCATGAGGAAGACCAAGATGTTAATGATGAGCAGCAATCTATGCCTATGATGACACATATAGGCCGAAGGGTATGAGAGGTGGAGGAAGTAGAGGATTTAGATGAGTTAGGAGAGATATGATGGAGGATGCAAGAGGGAGAGCTAGGATAGATAATAATGTCAGTGGCATTAAAATGAAAATTCCTCTATTTTAAGGGAAGGTTGATCTGGATGCTTACTTGGAGTAGGAGAGAAAAGTAGAGCTGGTGTTTGATTGCCACAATTATAGTGAGGAGAAGAAGGTGAAGTTAGCTGTTGTGAAATTCGCAAATTATGCCATTACTTAGTGGGATCAACTAATAGTGAAGTAGAGAAGAAATAACATAAAGGGAGTAGAAAATTGGGAGGAAATGAAACAAATGATGAAGGACAGATTTATACCTCAACACTACTATAGGGAATTGTATCAAATATTGCAAGGGTTGGTGCAAGGAAATAAGAGTATGGAAGAGTACTTTAAAGAGATGGAAATGGCTATGTTGAGAGTCAATGTTGAGAAGGATAAGGAAGCCACTATGGCTCGATTCTTGTAGGGATTGAATGTGGATATTGCTGACATAATGGAGTTGCAACACTATGTTGAGTTAGATGACATGCTAAACATGGCTATAAAGATTGAGAAACAATTGAAGAAAAAAAAAGCAATGAAGTTTAGAGTAGGGAAGAATGCAGCAACCACTTCTCCACGAAAGTCAAATTGGAGTAAGGGAGTTACCAAGGATGAGAAGGTGGTTTCTAAGGAAAAAAAAAGTGGAGACTAAGGTGAGTGAGAAGCCACAAGTTGTTGATAGGGGTAAAGGGCCTAGCACTTCTAGTGGGAGAACTAGAGACATTAGGTGCTTTAGGTGTTCAGGAAATGGCCATTATGCATCATAATGCCCTAACAAAAGGGTCATGATAATGAGGCTAAATGGGGACATTGAGTTCAAAGATGATGATGTAAGTGATGATGATGTGAGTGAGAGTATGCCACATTTGTAGTAGGATAGTGTTGTAGAGCATGCCATGGGTGGCAATGTACTTTTGGTGAGGTGTGCTTTGAATGCTCAAGTGAAAGAGGATGGAGGTGATGAACTCTAAAGAGAGAAAATCTTTCATATTAGGTGCTTGGTGAATGAGAAAGCATGTAGTGTGATCATAGATAGTGGAAGTTGTGTGAATGTGGTAAGCACCTTGGTTGTGGAAAAGCTCAGATTGCCTACTACAAGGTATCCTAAGTCATACAAACTTCAATGGCTACATGAGGGTGGTGAAATCAAGGTGAATCGGCAAGTTCTAATTTCTTTCTCTATTGGCAAGTATAAGGATGAGGTACTTTGTAATGTTATACTTATGCATGTGGGTCATGTTTTGCTTAGAAAGCCATGGCAATATGATAGGAAGGTGGTACACGATGGTTTCAAGAATAGGTACTCCTTTAAGCATAAAGGCCAAAAGGTGACACTTGCATGCAAGCTTTTGAAAACTAAATGAGGATCAAACAGTCCATGGATGAGAGAATTCAAAGTGAGGCCAAGCAAAAAGAAAGAGAGAGAAAAGAAAGAGAGGAAAAAGAAAGAGGGAAGAATGAGAGGGAAAAGGAGAGGAGAGAAAATCAAAGAGGAGTGAAAGCAAAAGGAAAGGGCTTGGAGCAAAAGGAGAGTTGTGAGAAAAGTAGAGAGAAGAAAATCAATTTGTTAGCAAGAGAAAAAAATGTGAGGCATGCCTATTTCTTTAGTAGACCGATTCTCATGCTAGTGTGTAAGGGAGCTTAAATTAATTTTTTTGACATTGACCCTCCCGTGCCTAATTGTGCTGTCTTTATTATAAGAATTTGAGGATATTTTCCCTGAAGAGCTTCCTAGTGGTCTGCCTCCCATTAGAGGCATTGAACATCAAATTGATTTTATGCCTAGAGAAGAGATCCCAAATCGACTAGCCTATAGGACTAATCCTAAAGAATCAAAGGAGCTGCAAAAGCAAGTTGAAGAGCTTCTTGCAAAGGGATACGTGAGGGAGAGCATGAGTCCATGTGTCATCCTAGTGCTTTTGGTGCCAAAGAAGGATGGGACTATGCAGATGTATGTGGATTGCAGAGCTGTATTATTGTAAATCACAGACATTCCATACCTAGACTTGATGACATGCTTGATGAATTACATGGTGCATGCATATGTTCTAAGATTGACTTGAAAAGTGGTTACCATCAAATATGCATGAAATTAGGTGATGAATGGAAAATTGCTTTTAAAACTCAATATGGATTATATGAATGGTTAGTCATGCCCTTTGGCTAATCAAATGCACCTAGTATATTTATGAGGTTGATGAATCATGTATTGCGTCCTTTTCTTAGTAAATTTATTATTGTATATTTTGATGACATCCTTATATATAGCAAAAATTTGGATGAGCATTTGATTCATTTGAGTTTTGTTTTTGATGTGCTTAGAAAGGAACAATTGTATGCCAATCTTAAGAAATGCACATTTTACATGGATAAGGTGATCTTTCTAGGATTTGTGGTTAGTGGCAAGGGTATTGAAGTAGATGAGGATAAGGTAAAAGCCATTAGAGAGTGGCCTACTCCAAAATCTGTGAGTGAGGTTAGGAGGTTCCATGGGTTGGCTAGCTTCTATAAGTAGTCTGTGAGAGAACTTAGTACCATTACCTCACCATTGAATGAGGTAGTGAAGAGGAATGTAGGTTTTAAGTGGGAAAGGGAATAAGAGCATGCATTTAACTTGCTTAAAGAAAAATTGTGTTCTGCTCCTTTACTTGCTTTGCCTGATTTCTCTAAAACTTTTAAAAATGAATGTAATGCCTCTGGGATAGGTATTGGTGCTATTTTAATGCAATAAAGATGTCCCATAGCCTACTTTAGTGAAAAGTTGAGTGGAGCTGCTTTGAACTACTCCACCTATGACAAAGAGATGTATGCATTGGTGAGGGCTTTGGAAACATGGCAACACTACCTATGGCTGAAAGAGTTTGTTATTTATAGTGATCATGAATCATTGAAGTGCTTGAAGAGCTAAAACAAACTCAGCAAGAGGCATGCTAAGTGGAGCGAATTCATTGAGTCATTTCCATATGTGATTCAATACAAGCAAGGAAGAAACAATGTGGTGGCCGATGCTCTTTCTAGGAGGTATACTCTTTTTTCCATACTTGATGCTAAGTTGTTGGGTTTTGAATATGTGAAAGAATTGTATGTGGAACATGCTGATTTTTCCAAGATATATGAATTATGTGAGCATGCTGCATTTGATAGATTTTATAGGCAAGATGGTTTCTTGTTTAGAGAAAACGAGTTGTGTGTATCAAATTGCTCCATAAGAGAATTCCTTGCTAGAGAATCACATGGGAGTGGTTTAATGGGTCATTTTGGGGTAGCTAAGACTTTAGACATCTTGAAAAAACATTTCTTTTAGCCACACATGAGGAGAGATATAGAAAGAATATGTTCTAGAAGCATAACTTATAAGAAGGCTAAGTCTAAAGTTTTGCCCCAAGGATTGTATATGCCTTTGAATATGCCTAGTGAACCTTGGGTAGATATATCTATGGACTTCATTTCAGGTTTACCTAGGTCCAAGAAAGGTCATGATTCTGTTTTTGTTGTTGTAGACCATTTCTCAAAAATGGCACATTTCATACCATTTCACAAATCTGATGATGATATGTTGCAAATCCATTCTTCAAAGAAATTGTTAGATTGCATGGTATTCCTAGAACTATTATGAGTGATAGGGATGAGCAATTTTTTAGTTCTTTTTGGAAGGTGTTGTGGGGAATCTAGGTAAAAAATTATGTTTCTCTACTACTGGTCATCCCCAATCTGATGGGTAAACTGAAGTTGTCAATAGGATAGTAGGAACACTTTTGCGTGCCATGATTAAACAAAATTTCAAGTATTGGGAAGATTATATACCATTCAGTGAGTTTGCATACAATAGGGCCATGCATTCTTCTACTGGTTTTTCTCCTTTTGAGATTGTTTATGGCTTTAACCCACTAACTCCTTTGGACTTGCTGCCTTTGCTTACTAATGAGCTTGCTAGTTTAGATGGAAAAAAGAAAGTAGAATTGGTGAAGAAGATTCATGAGCAAGCACAGCAAAGACTTGAAAGAGTGAATGAGAAGAGAAAAACCACATTCAACAAAGGGCAAAAACATATGGACTTCCAAACTAGGGACCTTATTTAGGTGCACCTTAGGAAAGAAAGGTTTCTTACTAAAAGGAAATCCAAGATTCAACTAAGGAGTGATGGACCCTTTAAAGTGCTTAAGAGGATCAATAACAATGCATACGGAATTGATCTTCTAGGTGAGTATAATGTGAGTGCCACTTTTAATGTTACTGGCCTTTCTCCTTTCTATGCAGATGATGACAATTCGAGGATGAATTCTTTCGAATAGGGAGAGCATGATGAGGAGTTGGTTGCACCATTACCGCACCAAGTCCAATTACAAAGTCCACTACAAAGAAGCTTCAAAGCATGGTGTCCAAACACGTTAGCAAGCTCAACATGATGGGAGAATTCGGTTCAAAAGAGGAAGCACTCAAGAACACCAATTTCATGGTGGTTGGTATGCTAGCTGAACCATTGGTGCACCATGAAGAGGAATCGGTTCAACCACTTAGGACCGAGGTCTAGGCTGCCCATTTATACACCATTTCATACTCCACATGCTCCAAATGTGTGTCTTAATCTGCTCTAAAGCTGTGCCATTGTTGCGTAATTACTGGAGAAGAGTTTGTCAATCTACAAGCCAAATAAGGAAAAAGCATCAACTCCATTTTTGGTACACTAGCAACCCAAACCTGACACCTATTTTATACACTTTTCAAGGCTGAATTATGTCAATTAAAGCCTTTTTAACCTGATTATATTTGATTATACCCATACTATTTATGTTTGAACTTATTTTTTATTTTTGCTTAAGAAAAGTGTAATATCCAAGCATGGGAAAAACACATTGGTCATTGTCATACTTGTTGGACTACCTTTTTTAAAAGGAGATTTCTCCTTCATTTTTAGTAGATTTGGAGGATCAGAAATATAATTTTCCCTCATTGGAGAGCTTTGCAAATATTCTTACAATATTAGTTCTTCTTAAAACTTAATCCAACTCTTAGCAAATTCAGCCTAGTTTGTTAAGTTTCATTGCATGTTCATGGTTGCCCTTCCATCTTGGAATTTCGGTGTTGTTCTTGGCTATTCCCCTTTATTGCTTTTGGTTCTTCTTGGCCTCCATTAAATGGTTGAAATTGGTTGGGTTTGGTTTATTGTGTTGGAGACGGTTGGGACAAATGTCCCCTTAGTGTGTCTTGGTTTATCGTAGAGGAATCACAGCTTATATCCAAAGGCTTTATTGTATAGCTACCATAAGAGAATTAAGTATCCTCATAAATATAGGCAACGTGAAGAAAGTGGAGAGATGGTTTCCTTCCCACCACGTTGCATGCATATAATAGGAAGATTAGTGCATATCTTCCATTAGGATTTTAAGGGTAGTTGAGACGCAATTTAGTAGGGAGAAGATATCAAGTTTTCGGCTAGTCTTATTACCGAAAATGTTCGGTAGAAAAACTAAGGAAGAAGGTCCAATCTTGTTGCAAATTTGATGCAATCATGGTGTATTTATTGTTGATTTATTTCTTAATATTTTATGTGAAAAATCTATGCAATCCAAGTACATCTAAAATGTGAAATATATATTTGATTTGTGAGTAACATCTAATTAAATAGACTAGTGATACAAGATTTGTTATGGATTTTCATATGCATGATCCAATATGATTAGTGCCATATTGATTTTTCTTACATTGGTATCAAAGCCATGTTCTTGTTTTCCTAGTCTAAATATGTTAATTAACATGTTAAACACATGTTCGAGTGACTAGAATTAAATCTAATATCTAGTTTTGCATATTTGAATTTATTGAAATATGTTCAATATGCCTACTTTAAGTTTTTTTTATCTCTTTGTGTGTTTATTTTGTTATCCATGAATTTTATACCATTATAAAGTAGACATTACAAGTTTTTCATAATTATATTATTTGTATTGTTTGAATAAAAGATGAGAGAGTTATGGTTTTTCAAAATTATCAGAAAGTCACTCGTAATCTAATATCAGGAAAGGTTGAAGAAAACCCATTTTAGTACGTTTTCAATCTTGGTGAGAGTGTGTGTATCCCAAAAGCCTTGGATAGAGCCCTTATGTTTTGGAAAATGCCCAATCCAAACAAATTAGAAATATCATGAAATATTTTTTTATTTAAAAAATAGAAAAATAGAATTTTTTTTTTTTTTTTTTTTTGCAAAAATAGTTTTCTAAGGGAAAAATTCCCACAAGGTTCTAATAATATTTTTAAAATGTTGATGATGAAAATTTTATTTTTGGGACAATTTTATTTCATTATTATTTTTGGATTTTTTTATAATTATTTTAATTTATTTCTTTAATTTTATTTTAATTATCTTAAAATCATTTTAAAAAGTCCAAAATTATTTAGATATTATTCTAAATTATTTTTGTGATTATTTTTATTAATATTTTTTTTGGAAAAAAATATATATTTTATTTGGAAAAAAAAATTTATATTTTATTTGGATCTTAAATTCTTTCTATATGTGTACAGAAATAGTTCATCTTGTTAGAACCCTTATAGGATCTTTATTGCTCAGCAAAGGGTTAGAGTAAATGAGATGATTAGAGAGCTAATCACTCTAGAAATGGATCCTAATGATACTTTCGATGATTTGGAGTATCTTCTTAATCAAATTATTACGGTGAATTTGAAGATGCAATCATTTATTTGGGCAGAAGATCTCTTATAGGAGAGTGAAAAATATAGGGCACTAAGGATGACATTACCTGCTTCTAACCTAAAAAGAATATTAGATTCCATTTGGAAATAGGTAGATAAAAACACTATTGAATTTTATAGATATCTAGTGATGGGATTCATTAAGGAATTCCCAAAGCCGGATGGTTAGGAAGACAACATGTCTTTCACTTGATTTATTTGTATGAGATAGAAAATGACAATCCATGGCTAAGATAATGTTAAAAAAGTCAATCATGAGCTACAACATGAGATGTACAAAGAACTTATGGGTTTTTTACTAGTTACAAGAGTCTTCATTAGAAATTAGAGAGATATCAGGTTTCTTTAATTTCTATATTTTTTTTCTTCTACTTTACATTTAGTCTTAGTTAGTTCTATATTGAGATTAATTTATTGAACAATTTTATTTATCATTATGATAATAAATGTTGTCAATTTGTTTTCATATTTTTTTGTTATTATTGTTCAATTTCCAGTTTTCCTTTTTCATCTATTTATTTTTATTTTCTATGGAAATTAAATATAGATTAAAGGAAAATATATAATTTTTTTTAGATTCTTAAGTTAAGAGTAATTAAAGAATAAAAGCTTAATAAATTTATTAAAGAATAAATTTATTAGGTTCTTAAATTAAAACTAATTTAAGAATATTACCTTATATAATTAATTATGTTATTTTTATCATACATTAGGATCTTAGATGATGATTGGGAACATAGTGAACTTTCAATTCTAAACCTAATATAGGTTAATTATTAACATAATTAATTAGTGTTAAGATAGTTTTGTATATATGTTATTAGGCATTAATAAATGTGCATAATATGTCCATAAACAAAATTAGTGATAAGATATCATTAGCTGCTAAAAATAATATGGCCATGCTTAACATTGGAAATAAGTTCAACAGCAACAACTATGAAATCTAGAATATAAAAATCCTGTAGGTGCTAAAGGAATAAGTGGCTATTGAAAACCTTAACCTATTCATGGAAATACCTAGAAATGGCAATGCAGGCCAACATAGGAGGGACCATGAGGTGTATGATGCTTAGAAGAAGAAGAATTCTATTGTTCACATCACGTTGCCAAGCAATATGGATTTGGATATTATATGAGAATTCAAAAAAATATGACATAGCAAAAGACATGTGGTCTATGCTTAAGGAAAAGTTTGGAGGCATTACAGTCACCAAACTTAGGGCTCTTACCATTAAGTTCGACACTTATAAGAAGTGTCTTAATCATTGACATGCAAAAGTGTCTTAAAGTCATGAGTAATATGGTGGATGAGCTAATGGATGCTAGTCATATTTGTAACACCCTCCCGGTAGCAACTCCGTACATTCTACTGTTCCGGTGACCGGTGTCGGTCCGGACAGCTAGAACGTCCAGAAAAATATTTAAACTAAAGTCAAGAACCAAAATTAACTCAAATATTAATAAGAAAAATTTAGGAAAAATTTTAGAAATAAAATACAACCAAGTCAAATGAGCCGGTGCCCAAGCGATGGGTAACCCAGAGGGAAGTTGCGGTTCTCGCAACGAGGAGCCCTAGATCCTGGAAAAAAAATTCATAAAATAATTTTTGGGACTCCAGAGAAGGGTCATTGAGGTTCCTATGGCATTAGAATGCCAAGAAAATATTTAGAAAAATTTTACACCTGCAGACAATTTTGACCCGTTAAGCCAAATGGAGGGCATTTTGGTCATTTCGCCTTCAGAGACGATTTTTGGCCGACTTGTCCAGTTGAGTAAATAATTATTATGACATAAAATATGAATTAATATTGATGAAAAATTAATTGAAAGTTAGTAGAAAAGAAAAGAAAAGAAAATGCAATAAAATGCCAAATATGACATATTGTGATGTCATTTAAAAAGCTTCCTCCAATCACAATTAAACAACCCTTTAATTAACTAATAAAAGAGACCAAAGGAGACCAAAAATTCTGGTCATCTTCTTCTTCTTCTTCAGCCAAAACGTGACCTCCCCTTTTCCATAACCCTCCATGAAAGTTTCCTTTAATTTCTTCCATTTCCCATGAAATTCCACTACTAAACCCTAAGTCACCTTCACTAAAACTTGTCCCCACATCACAAGGCAACTCTAGGCAGCCACAAAGAGGAGAAATTCTAGAGTTTTCACAAGCTCAATAAGTTGAGCAAAGAGGTTAGTGCACCTATCTATTTAAAATAGCTCTTTATTTCTATGCTAAGGGACTTAAAATAAGTAAGGAATTGTAACTAAAATGAAAAAAATTATGTGTATGCATGCCATGTATTTTGGCAGCCCTATTGAAGGACTAGAAATGGAGTGTTTGATGGACTTAGAGTGAGCTAGAGCTTAGGTTTAAAGTGTATACATATATATATATAGAGAATGAAAGAGTAAATTAGGGAAATTGTGAAAACTTTGAAATTTAGCTAGGGTTTAGGAATGAAAATTTGACTTGGCTTATGAAATGGTTAAAGAACATTCTAATGGTCAATTAGTGACCATTTGAGGTATGTTGACCATAAATTGGACTGAAAAATGGCATGGCAAAGTGGAATGGTAGGCTGCCTAAAGACAAGAAGATGGTGGTGAGATTTCAGTCCAATTGGACTGCCATAACTTTGGCTGTGTAGGTTCAATTGGTGTTTGGCCAATTGGACATGAAACTAGGCTTATAATGGCACATTTTTGCTGAAGAAACCATGCCCAAAAGACCAAAGCAAGAGGACCAAAAGTTGGCCCCAATCCGGATACCCTGCAAACAGCCCCTGCAGAATGACCAAATGAACAGTAACTGTTCATTTGGCCATAACTCACTTTAGAATGGTCAAATTGACCTGAAATTTTTACAGTAACAATATATGATATAGACAAACAACTTTCATGAAGAGCATCACCCAAAATTATGCCATTAACCCATTCAAATTATTGGGCAAAGTTGAGTTATCAAACCTGCAACTCTGCAGATTTTCATTTGAGCAGTAATGTTTGGAGGACTATAACTCTCTCTAGAAAACTCGGATTTAAGCGATTCTTGAACCGATGGAAACCTAAGGTATGGTAGAACATTTCATAAGAAGAAAGTTAGACCAAATTATGAACTTAACTTGATCAAATTACTGACCAAAGTTGGACCAAAAATCTGCACTCCAAAATCTCAAAGGCATGAACAAAGGCACGTGAACAGTAAAATTATTTTGGCCATAACTTGAGCTACAAAACTCCAAATGGAGTGATTCAAAAAAGGAAATTCAACTAGACAAAATAAGGAACAACTTTCATGTTTACCATTTCCTCAAATTCCCACTGCGACAGTGCTTAATGGAATAGTAAATTTAAGTTTCAAAAACTGAAAATTTTGTTTCCCTTGGTTAAAGCTTAGAAATGGTATTAATGCTTAATGCCAACAAGTTTTAAATGAAAAATGTGGTCTGTTTGAAGTGCCAAAGTCAGTGTACATATTCTCTATGCAAAAGTCAACTTTCTTATTGACCAATGAAATGAATAGTGACACCAAAAGTTAAAATTCAAAGATTGAAGAATTTTAAAGTATCAAATGCCCTAGTATACCTAACAAGATTGGTTTGGATAGTTTGGCATGCCAATAGGGTATTGTTTTAGCAGTACTGCGAAAGGTTTATGCCTGTATTCATGGCTTTATACCCGTATTCATAGCTTTTATGCCAGTATTCATGGCTTTTATGCCCGATCATGTGATATCATGGCTTTTTAGCCATACTGACTGCATACGTGGTTGACGTTCTGCGTCCCATGGTATGACGGCCCGAGGCACCATGGTGTCCAGTGCCAACGACCCGTTATCCAGTCCAGTCATCCAGTATAGGTTACTTGGGCAACCAAATGAATGGAAAAGTATAACTGTAATTGAACTGATTGTTAAAGAAAATACGAAAATTAAATATCAGAAATGATTATGATAGAATACAAAGAAACTCAAGAGCATGAAGAAAATAATTAACAAAATGCATGAAGAAGTTAATATCATAAAACGTAATTAGCCCTCGATTAAACATTAAGTTGGTAATTATTCAGTTCTTATGAACACAATGGCTAAGAAATTATGATTTTTATTTGCATATTATATTTTCTTGTATTGGCACCACTAAGCTTTATGCTTAGCGCGTCTCTTTTGCAACGCGTAGGTACTGAAGATTTGGACAGAGGGCTCAGTAGACCACAGATTGAGTAAGGCCGTTCACAGTTCTACATAGTGTCTGTGTCACTTCACCGTCTGCAGTGCATTGGTAGGACACTAGATGTCATTTTGGTATTTTGTAATTGATTTTATTTTCTCATGTGTAAATGAACTTATGAAATGTAATTTCATGTTCATGTAAATAATGAGAATTGTGTTTGTAAATGGAAAAGTGAATGTGTATCTGTAATTTATATATGATTATCACATGTGATGAATGATTGAGAAATGAATGGTTGAAAAATGTTGAGATTTTGATAAATGGAATTGAGATGATTGAATATTAATATAGAAAGTGTTTTTCACAGGTTCCGAAGAACGGTTTTCTCCATTTTTAGCCGGTATTCTGCCGGATTTTCTTTAAAATTTTCGGAACCTCAAATAAATAAAAATTTCGATAAATGGCTTAAAATGAATTATATTTCACAAATTATATTCAAAATTATGATAAAAATTAATTAAGATAAAATAGAGTGCTCCGGCACACTGAGTGGCATTGCTTGCTCGGCTACACTGTAGTCGGGTAAGGGGTGTCACAATATTTTAATTGATGAGCAACAATTCTAGGTTATAATACACTTCTTGCCAAACACCTGAAAATGCTATGCTCTACCTTAAGCTAGAGGAGGAGCGTCTCTATTTAAGCAAACTATGTACAAATGTGTACATCATTGCTTCTAGTGCTCAGGGAAGTAAGCGGCTCAAGTGCAATAACCAAGGTGGGAACTAGCAAGGAGCTGGTATTCGTGAACCTACTAGAAACCAAAGATTGGGAAAGGAAGAGATTCTTTTCCAAGTTTTATGATTTTGGATTTTTTTTCCTTAGATAGTTTATTATTTTGAACATTATTAGCAATTCCATTACGATACGTTTTTCTTTATTTACATCTTCTAATAAGTTTATGAAAGTTGCAAATGTAAGACATACTAGACTTGGCCATGTAGGTCAACAACTTATGTATATATTGACCAAAAGGCCTTACTAGGTAGCATTAATAAGGTCAAATTTTCTACTTGTAAATATTGCCTGATAGAAAAAATATCTAGAAAACCATTTAAAAAGGGAAAAAGAGCTTAATCTTCATTTCAATCAATTCATTCTAAAATTTGTGGTTCAATGAATATAAGGGCTAGGCATGGTTCATCACAGCCAAGGAATCCAAAACCACGTCAAAGTTTAGTGGATATATATTGCGTTTTTCACACTAACACATGTCGAGAAGCACCTTGCTACATCTATATTTAGAATAAAATTTAAAATACCTCCGTGGGTGAAATTAATTAGACAGTAATGATCACTGCATCTTTAATTATCTAATTAATTTTTGTTCTTAATTATTAATCATAAAATGAAAATTCTGCTTCGCTATCTTTTTTGCAATGGCTCTCTTTTTATAAAAATAAAAAGAAGAAAATTGGTAATTATATTTTATTTTACATATTTCATTAGTATATTTTTTAAAAAATTCAAAATTTTGAAAAATAAAAAATATATAAAACAATAATATAAAAGAAAATAGTGTAGAAATAAAGTTAAAATAAATATCAGCCCGTTTGTAATATCTTAATAACTATGTTTTATGAACTACCATTAATCGTATACATTTAATAAAATGACATCTCACAAGGGATTGAAGAGAAAAATAATTATAAAAATACTTCTAATGTCTTCCAAAATTCATACCTAAAATCTTATTTTAAAAAAATAAATTAAATAATATTATTTTTTTATTCTATAAAGCAAATCCGTGAGGTGATATGGGTTCGAATCCTAGCTCTGCAGGGCGAAGGGATTGAACTCCACCAAAGCGGACAGTACCGATTTGAGTTGCATCGCCGCCCTATAGAGGGGTACGCCGGCAAGATGGCCACCCATAGAGGGGCTTGAGCTGGGGCCCACTAAGCCGGGGTGTTTTAATTTATAAAATTTTAATTTGAAAATTTTAAATTTTAAAATGCAACTTTTTTTTCATTCCTTAAATAAATATTAAAAGGTGCGCAAGCATCCAAGATATTATTTTATTTAAAAAGTGAAAGAGAAAAAATATTTTTTATCTATTTTTTTTAGTCGAATTAATATAATACCATTGAAGTGCATAAAAAAAATTTGTTTATTAGACATGCTAATCAATCTTTTCATTTATGAACAATATTTTTGTGATTTCTCTTTGAATGAATTTTTTTTAATGAGAAAATAAAATATTTTTCAGAAATATTTTATTAATATCCACTTTCTTTAATAATAAAATGTATAGAATATATTAAAACTTCAACACAATAAATTATTTCAAATTCAAATTTATAATTAAGATTACACAAAATTAGAAAAAAAAATTAGAAATAAATTTAATTAATAATAAATAGAAACGTAAATTAATAAATAATTTTTATTATGAATTAATAATATTATAAATTAGTAAATAATAAATAATAGAAAAATATAATATAATAAAAATAATAGTGATATTTACTAATAACAACATAATGGAGACAAGTCAGTGAATATCTCAGTATAAAATTCATTATGTAGAATTAGTTTAGTTCATCATGTATTTTTTATATATATAAAATAAGAAATGAAATTAAAATAGGAAGCAAATTTTAATATTATAAAATTTAAAATTATATAATTTTATTTTTCAAAAAGTGAGAACAAAAAGTTTCATAATTAAAAAGTAAAAGTAGAGCTCAGATGCGCTTTGATATCGTCCGGTAAATCAGACGACAAGTGCCAGACCCAACCATCACCACGGAGGACAAGTTTCATCATGGCTCAAAGCATGCACCAGCCGGGAATCGAACCCGAGTCTGTACCGTGGCAGGGTACTATTCTACCACTAGACCACTAGTGATTAGTTGTTTATGCATTAATCCATGATTATTTTATTAAATTCTCTCTTTTAATTTTTTTTGCATAATTTAATTTTTAAACAAAAGAAAATATATATATATATATATATATATTTTTTTTTTTTTTTAATTAGATGGCAATAAAACATATTTTAAAATAAAGAAAACGTATTTTTTATGAAAAGAAAAAACAAATTAACTCGTAATTTTCACCACTTTCTACCATAATAGTTAAGGCATTCATAATGGAGGATGCACAGAGGACGGGACACATCTTTTAACAAAACTCCATTTAAAATGCGCATTTAATGGAACCCATACTCTTATCTACACTAACACCACTTTAATCACTTCTCCAGTGACTGTAGAAATTGCTATGCATATATAGCTTTATCTCTATCAAATACAAAAAAAAATATTTATATAATTTTTTAAGTAAAATAAAGGATGATTTTACCGAATACTAATATGTTTTTTTTAAAAAAAATTAAAATTATTTAACCATTTCCTTAATTTTTATGTAAAATATAAATACGATAAATAAAAATGAACGAAAATAATATTTTAGTTCTAGTTAATTTGATATTTGTATACCTCTAAAATGTTTTTCCATAACTCTAATTTTTTAGCAATCCAAAATTGTATATTCGCTATAAAAAACATAGTACATTCTTGTTTGGTTCAACTTTTTAAACTAAGAAAACTAATTTACAAAAGTTAGCAGTTGAAATCCTAAAAAAAAAATAGATTTTTCTTTTTCTTTTTTTTTTTTTTTTTAAATAGCTAAAGGTGTTAAAACTGTATAAAGTCAGAAATTCTAACTTTTTGGACCCATCACAAATGCAAATGTCCATGGCCGCTACGGCCTACGATCCACACATACCAAAAACCATATAAATCTATGCATGATAAGCCAATCACAATGTTCATAAAGTCTGACATTTTTCAGGCATTTTACTACCAGGCACATCTGTAAAAACAAGAATTCTTATCCAAACCCAATTCATTTTAAACCCAAGATACCACATGTATCGTGGGAACCATATGTAAAATAAGTACATCTTTTAGTTTATGATAGATCAGGTTTAGGTAAATTTATATCCTATAAAAACTGCACAAGACAAAGGTTCTTCTACTGTATGATGAACAGTATGGCACACTAAAGGGTAGCAAATAGCAATGCAAGATGGGAAATTCAGAGACAACTCTATTGGAGGTGAAGAGTAGCATTCAAATTTCTACAATGCGGTATTTGTATTTACTGCACAAATTCTTCTATTTGACAAGTTGAACATCCTAAAAACATTCAGATGGAAAAGCAAGAAACAACCAGTGCATTTATGTTAAAAAAAAAACACTTCAAGCAAAAGGAGAAGAAAACAAAATATAAGTCTACCTAGATCTATGAAGATGTTAGCATCTAAAACTTGCGCACATTTCCTGTGGTACTACTACATCCCCACTGCTCTCCCTTGGAAAAGAGGAGGAAAATCAACTTCATCCTTCAGACGATATGAATTCTGTGCAATCCTAAAATCCAAAATAATAGGTTAGTCAGGGCAGATTCCAAAATGAGAAAGTACTTGCAACATTAAAAATGGAAAACTGTTTCCTTCATTAAATATGAAACATTCCAGATGCCAGTACAGTCTATTACCTTTCTTGCTCATTTTCTAAAACTGGTTCAGACCCCTCTGCTGCCGTTTCTACTGGGATTGAAGCAGAGCCCCATGTACATGAAATGCCAGAATAAAGCGGGGTGATCCTTTCTGGCATGGACTCTTCATGCCGTTGAAGGCCCTCAGACCCAGAATCAATTCTTTCAGATAGGCGAGAGAAGCCATTGGCATTGAAAGAACCCCACACGGATGACTGAGATATCCGAATCTCTGATGGTACAGGCTTTCCATTCCCCAGATATGGGTATTCTGCCTCTGAAAGCTCATGGCCAGATTTAGAAGAATTTCTCTCTTGTGAAGTTGCAGCTAACCCATTATCATGAGTGTGCTTATGCAGCTCACCATTTCCTCCTGCAGTCTGGTTCTTCCCTCTTCCTGAAGGCAGCCTATCCCAATTTGAATGATAACTCTGCAAAAATTTTAGAAAAGTATGAAACCTAGGGGAAAAAGAAGTGCATGTCAAATTTTGAAACTTGGACAAAAAAAAATGCCAAAAAGAAACAATCTTTCAAATTATACCATGCTGGGAATGTATGTTCCTGTTCCTCGTCGTTTTCTCTTTTCTTCAGAATTGAAAGCAGCACTCAGTGGTGCTGGAGGGTTCAAAGAGTATCTTTGTTGTCTCGAAACACCATTTTTGTTCATTTGAGATTGAACATTCTGTTTCAATTGTAAGGATTGACGGACAGTTTCCCAAGGATTTTTATTATCAGACTGAGGTAACATGGGAGGAAAGAGTAGTATGGGAGCAGATACAGCATAGAAATGGCAATATTGACCAAATACTACACTCCTAAAGTGGTTTTCATAATCTCCATTGAGGTCCAATAAGGATTTGAAAGATTGAGAGTTCCCAGAAATGCTAGCAAAGTCTCTTTCCCCAATAGTAGGAGTTAGGTTCTCTGCTGAGGTGTTATTGACAAGAATTGCAATTGCTGAACCCAAAGCAGCTTTACCCTCGTGATTAGCACATGAACAGGTTGAATTGTTAACCACAAAATGGTTCTCTTTGGATTCTGACCTTAATGTGCAGCCAATCTCACCATCAGTCATTTTTCCATAGGATATCTTATTTTCAGAATTTCCATTTTCTCCACATGATGTCTCACAAAGTTGATCACTACTGTAATCAACAGTTGATTTCAGAAGCATACTACCTTCAGAGCTTTTATCAGAAAATGATGATGAGGATGAATTATCAGAATTTCCACTGCCAGATACTACACAAGACTTTTGAACATGACTCCAATAATTGCGCCCATGTCCGTCCAAAGTATTTTCAAAGAACTTGTTGAGCTCATTGATCATTTTCTCACTTGGTAATGAAAGAATCCGGCCAAGAATGCGAGCTCCATATTTGAAAGCACCCTGTATTCGATGGAAGCTAGCTGCAGAAAAACCATGGCATCATCATTGAAATGCGATAGCATATATATAGTAAAAAAAAAGGTGACATTTATTATGTACTCTTGAAGCAACTTTGGAAATCCAATAAGTAAATACATTGGAATTTAACTTTTTCTATACTGTCTTCCCTTAGGGTAAAAAAGATAATAAGCATGTACTGTTAGGAGCGAATAATGAAAAGAATCTGGAATCAGAAGCAAAAACAAGAAGAATGATTATGTAAAACTGTAGAACCCTAGGTTCTTGCACTTCAGTAAACCTAAGTTATAACCAACAAAAACCAAATACGGCCATAAAGCTGAATCCCTAAATTAGAGAACAAAAATATAAAATTGCGAAAAATCCAAAAGAAAAATATGGCTTGCAAGTTGGTCCTTTCCAGCAAAGCCCTGGATCACAATTAGGACTCAATGTTTTATTGTAGTGGTGAAGATGTTCATAATGAAAGCACCAGCAGCAGAAGAAATCACAGCCTATAAAGCAATACTGCTTTAAGCATTGGTATGGCACATTGATGAATGGAGGTGTCAAAATTGTAATTCTAGTAGTCTTGGTTTAACATAGGAAGAAGAAGCAGAAAAAAAAAGGGAAAGATTACTTTCAAAATTAGTGACTTTTGAAAGTCAAAAATATTTTCAATACAAGGAACAGGAAATCCATTTCCGAGTTCCAAGGGCATGAGTTAATAAAACCCCCTTTTCGACCAGAATATTATTTTAATAATATTATTATAAAACAAGAAAAAGCTCAAAACCTCTGTTGACACTGCGGCCCAAGTTGTTATTTTCTTTCAGAGAATCAACAACATTTAGATGCTTCAGGGGAAAAGGCCGTGAATTGATCTCAGGACTCCTTGATGGTATTGAGAACATATCCACACATTTTCTAAGAAATTCATCACTAAGCAACAATTCATCCTTCCCATTTTCAGGTGGCTCAGCTGCACAGAGAGAGAGAGAGAGAGAGAGAGGAGAGATCAATAAAAAATGCAACTATAAAGCCAGCTAACATCAAAACCACAAAGAATCTCTTACCGACAATGTTGGGAAGAGAAGATTTGCAAACTGGCCCATTTATACTAATACAATAATTATCCCAATCGAACTTGCTGAAGTAATCCAGGAATTTGTACAGAACCTACACCAATATGAAAACACATTTAGTGGCTCATGGGTGCATTTGCGCAGACAAAGCAATATTAAATTCATAGAACATAACATGCACACAAGGCACTATGAAACTCCTGGATGCATTAGTGCACAATACTTACTGCCAAAGGCCCACTTAAGGAAGTGTGAAATACATGGAGGATATACAAAACTAGTGTTTCCAAAGCATATGTTGAAATTAAACCATGATGGGCACCAAGAATACGACTCTCATAATAACACCAAGCTTTTATCAGAATGATGCTGCGTTTAAAGAGGTGATTTCTGCCAACAATCTGATCAACCTGTAACATAAGTTGCGTCAGAACTACCAAATTCCAGAAACAAAAATTTAATCAAATTTATATCCACAGAGAGATCTGAGATACAACAAAGCCATGGTGCTAGAAGGTATAAACTCAATTTGCAATTGGGAAACTATATATATATGCTCAAAAATACTCCGCCCTTAGATCAGTGACACGTGGACTCCAACAAGCTGAAGAGTCTGTCTACAGTGGGCAAATAATCCATATACAAAAGATAATGTATATGGGTAAGCACTTGTCGAAGACTATATAGCCCTACCAAACCAGAAGATACATGATGAACCACCCGGTAATGGCAGCCGATCAGGAGGGGAGCTGACCCTTCGGGACCACGATCAAGGGGAAACATGCTCCTCTATAGACGAAAAGCCATTAAATGCTAACAAGACACGCGCATTAATGAGCCAGGTAACAATAGTACGGTGAGCACAATAAATATCTCCTAGTCTGACATTGTAACTGCCATTGCAAGAATGGCAGGGTATCTCCTATACAGAATGAGAGACAATCCTATATAGCAAGCCGTTAAAGCTGAGCACCATAGTCCTATCCTATACCTTTAACCACTCTTGGCGCTCCCCAATTGGGCAAACTGTCAATATAAAAGACATCACCCCCTACAGGTAAAACATTTGAACACTCACACTCTTAACACACACATTCTATTTGCAGCCTATCCTTTTCTTACACGTCCACTAACTTAAGCATCAGAGTGCCAATGGGGAATACACCCCATTGGCCTTTTGACGATTTATTGCCTTGCAGAAGAAGTTATAACCTGAACCCGTTTAGACCCCAATCGTATACATCTTCATACCGCTCCAACAGCTCACCCCATACTCATGTATCCATCCCTATACTCTTAAATGTGTCATTCATCCGTGATATCCTTGGTATCGCCAATTATATATATATATATATATATATCATCCAGAATAATTCAGGTAAAAAAAAATCAGAAAACATACCTGTTCAAGATAACAGAGAGTAGAAAGCCCTCCTAACTGATTAAAGGATATATCTACCACAATATTTTGTACAATGCATTTTATAAGCTTAACCTGCCAGAAAAAAGCCCAGAATCAGCTAGAAAGAAAAGGAAACAGAGAGTAATGAACCTCAGCATCAGAGTAACAATAACCTCAGCATCAATGCAATGGACATCCTTCACTTCATATGGAGCATCCTTACTCCGCTCTTCTCGTCTCAGAACAGCATGAACATCAGTGACCAATGCATCCTCAACAGCTGGACTGCAAATGGCAGTCAAATCAATATCTCCATCTGGAAGATATGTCTTCAGTGGGACTGACCCATATGGGAAAACCTGTAAAGAATGAGAAGGACAACAATACTTTTAACTTTTAAGCAATTCATCAGTAAATCAAGCCGTAACCCCTCAGTATGGCTTGCTCCCTTATAGAATTTTAGAAACAATCGCACATATGATTACAATGGAACACACATTTGCTATTCCTGTCTTAATGTAACAAATCTTTCAGAAAATATCAATGTCAAGATTTTCATTCCATGAGTGCAGGGTCTATAATTCATTAATTTATGATAATGATGATTAATTTTCACAACCATTAACAAATTAGGAATATGTCAACAAATAATTGTAAATAAAATTAAGTCCCTATGATTTATGTTATAAACCACTGATAACAAAATCAAGACTGTAACGAATGCCTAATAAGGCCTAAAGTGGTAAGTTGTTTATGATATCGGCAACACCATATTAAGGGACACCTGTACTGAAATCAGATAAAACAGCACCACTAAATGGGCAGCTAACCTTATGCATAAAAAATGGTCTGCCCCAGCAATGACAATCAATTTAAGCAGTTAAATTAGTTTAATTGTCGCATTCCTTAACCAACTATTTTGCTCAGATTCTGCTGAAGTTTCTTATTTCTATATCTTGACTAAGTTCTTTTCTCATAAGCAGCAGTTTGGCAACCCCATTAAAATGCTGCAATCCTTTTTTAGTGATGACCGGTCTTTTAGGAACATGTCTTCGATTATTCATACTTTATTGATAATCATTCACTCATCAACCGCATAAATGCACAAAAGGCTTCTCATCTCTATACCATTCACTACCCAATAAGCAATATTAAACATTCGTCCTATAAAAACATTTTCACTTCTTTTTCTTCCTCTTTCCATGGGATTGCAACGAAAGCATAATTAACTGTCCAGAAATAAGACTACAAAGAAAATATCACATCTGTGAACCACAATGTAACAACAAAGAAACAACCTAAAAGCATTAATAAAAAAAAAAAAATCAGAGCAAATTAAAGAAATTAACTTTAAAAAAAAAAATAAAAGGGCATTACGAAAACCTCATATCCAAGGGAAGATTTAATGAGAGCCTGCACATACTCTATGACCTCCTTTCTCTTACAATCGGCTTCAACAGTTGGACGAATCCTATTAACTATCTTCCTTGCAGCTTCATCCGCTCTCTCCCAGTTCTCCTCCGGAATTTGAACCTCTCTTTTCAACACGACACCCACATCACCCATCACCATGACATTGAAAGGAACCGCAAATTACAATGAGAGAATAAGGAAGCCGGCCGGTAGATGAGACGAGGAAACGCGTCGTTAAATGGAGAGAGAAAGAAGGTGGGTTCTTTGCAGCACGGACTATTCGGTTGGGATCATCATGTGAATGAGAAAAACTTTGTTTCTTATGTAGTTTCTTATTGCTCTTTGCTTCTCTGATTTTGTTGTTATGCGAAGGAAAGCAAAGGAGGAGGAGGAGAAGGACAATGAGAAAGGGGAACGAGAAGGGACAAGGGAGGGAATGTTTTCCTTCCAAAAACCTCCCGAAAGACCCTTTCCTTCGTTCTTTCTTTCCTCTGTCTCTGACTTTTCTCTTGTTTTCTGTTTGTTTTTTTCCAATGGCGAGACGCGACGGATTGCAAGTGCAACAGAAAATTATTATTATTATTATTATTATTATGGAAAATATACTATTTGGCCCTGAATTTTACTGAATACTACATTTGATTTTTATATTTTTATAAATTAATTATTTAATTTTTCACTTATATCTTTATTAAAATAAAATATTTTTTTATTTAATATTATCATTAATTTAAATAAAAAATAAATATATTTTTTATTTAATTAAAAGAAATTTATTATTTTATTTTTAAATTTTGACTAATATTATAAATTAATTTTTATATTTTAAAAATTAATTAATTTAATATTATATTTAATAATTATTAAAAAATATAAAAATTAAATTATTTAATTTTTAAAATATAAAGATTAAATTTTAATACTGATAAAATTTAAAAATTAAATAATTAAGTTTCTTTAATTGAATAATAATATATTTGTAAATTCAATTAAAATAACAGCAATATTTAAAAGAATAAGTTTAAATTTCCTTATTTTTATTATCGCTATTATTAACAGGATAAGGTTGTATGACATCATCGGCCTAGTTCGCAGTCTTGAAGAGCCAGAGCTTCAAGCGGAACAGCACTACATGGACATTTGATCTGTCGTCAACGCTGTCGTTTTTTGAGTCTCTACTTTTCTCATATTTCTCATTTTTGTTTTCTTTAAAATAATAATTTACAAAGTTTTATTATGAATGCTAAAAAAAATAAATAAAAATATTTTATAAGTTACTAAAAAAACTCAAACTGCACGGAAAAAAAATAAAATAAATAAGTAAATATAAATTATTTTGATAAAAAGAAAATAAGAATCTCTAAGAGGAAGGTTAATGTATGTTTTTCTTTTTAATTATTGAGGGCTTATTAATTTTATATTTATCAATGACTTAAGATTTTAAATGATATACTACTTATGCTTTATTTGTTTCGCTAGAAATAATTTTTATATTTATATATGAAAATTATTGTTATAAAAAATATTTTTTAAAATTTTTTATAAAAATAATTTTTGTTATTTAATTATAATGTTAAATTGATAGTATATGTTTATATTATATATGTATAAATATTTTTATGTTTTAATAAAATTATTAAAATTTAAAAAATAAAAAATAATTTCTTTATTTAAAATGATGAAGTCATTTTTTTTAAAAATTATTTAATTTTCTTTTTAATTAGAAAAATATTTTTTATTAATTTATTTTTTATTATTTTAAATATTAAAAAATAAGAAAATATTTTATATGAAACAAACAATGTCTTAATTATAAATTTGTAAGTAATAATAGTATTGACTTAAAAATAAAATTATTTTTTAAAAATGTTAACATATTAATTAAATATAATCATGTATATATATAATTAATTAAGTCAAATCTATTAAACTTTTTTTGTAAGAGTGCCTAATTAAGAAAAATTAAGAGGCTAAAAAATGCTAAAAAAATGCACTAAAATTACCCTTTGTTTAGAGCCTCTAAGAGCTTTCAAGTAATTCTTATTCGAAAAATAACTTATATATAAAAAAATAATTTTTATAAAAATAATTTTTAATAAATTATTTTTCTTAAAAATATTTTTTTATTATTTAATTATTACATTAAATCAATAATATATATATATATAAAAGTATTTTTTATATTTAATAAGATTATTAAAATGTATAAAGTGACTTAATTTTTTTTAATTAAAAAAATATTTTTTATTAATTTATTTTTTGAGTATTTCAAATATTAGAAAATATGAAAAATATTTATAGAAAAATATTTTGTACAAAATAAATAGAGCCTAAAATTCACATTTTTTGTAAGATTGTTGATGGAAATAATTTATGATTCAACTTAACATTTAAAAAAATAGTTAAAAAAATAGAAATAAATTAGTGCTTTACTAACCTGGAAAGTACTTCCAAATTTTAAATTACTATAGAAGACCAAAAAAATTAGGAAAAAAATTATTAGGCACAATAAAATTTCCTTATTATTGTTATCACTATTATTAACAGGATAAGGTCGTATAACCGCATCAGCCTATTTCGCGGTCTTGAAGAGGCAGAGCTTCGAGCGGAACAACACTACACGGACGTTTGATCTGTCGTCCCTACCATGCAATGCTGTCGTTTTTTGAGTCTCCACTTTTCTCATATTTCTCATTTTTGTTTTCTTTAAAATAATAATTTACAAAGTTTTTGTTATGAAATCTAAAAAAAATAAATAAAAATATTTTATAAAATATAAATATTTTAAATCATATATATATATATATGGGACATGTGAGAAAAAAAAAAAAAACTCAAACTGCATGGGAAACAAAAAAATAAAATAAAATGTAAATATAAATTAATGTAATAAAAAGAAAATAAAAATCTCTAAGAGGAGGTCAGTGTATTTTTTTTATTATTGAGGCATAAAATTAATAATTTCTTAATAATTTTATAATTACCAATGACTTAAGATTTTAAATGATATTTTATGTATATTTCATTTGTTTAATGAAAAATAATTTATATTAAAAAAATATTATTATGAAAAATATTTTTTAAAAAATACTTTTATAAAAATATATTTGATTATTTGATTGTATTATTAAATTAATGGTATGTGTTTATGTTATATATGTATAAATATTTTTTTATTTAAATAAAGTTATCAAAACTTGAAAAATAAAAAATAATTTCCTCTTTTAAAAAGAAGAAGTCTTTTTTTTTAAATTACTTAATTTTTTTTAATTAGAAAAATATTTTCTGTTAATCTACTTTTTTGAGTATTCTAAATATTAGAAAGTATGATAAATATTTTATATGAAACAAATGGAGCCTTAGTTACAAATCTATAAGTAATAATAGTATTGGCTTAAAAATAAAATTATTTTTTAAAAAATGTTAACATATTAATTTAATGTAATCACATATATATATATATATATATTTAACTTGCATAATGCCCACATTATGCATGGATAATTTATAATTTTTATTTTTTAATTTAATTTTTAATTACATTCTAAATAAGATAAATTATTACTATTAAATTAATTTTCAACTAACATTTTTCTTTTACTTAATTTAGTTTGAATAAATTTTTAACTATTATAATAATAATAAATTTTCAATTAATTTATTGTGTAATTAATTAAAATACATATTTAATTTTTTTTATACATATATTAACAGTTGTTTTCATAATTACTTTGTTTAAAATGTAATAAAATTACTTTATGTCACGACTCAATTCCACGGGCTGGACTGGCACTAAGACCTAGGCCAATATAAAATCCTTGAGGCCCATAGTAAGTCTCTCCATTCACAAACCCATAATGTAACACCCCTCACCCGACTACAGTGTAGCCGAGCGAAGTGTGCTACATTCGGTGCCGAAGCACCCTATTTTATCTTACTTTACTATTTTAGTAATTTTGAATTCATTTAATTTAATATCAAGTTATTATTATTTTTATATCAATTATTTTTAGACGGAGAAACCAGCGGAGTTTTCTCTATTTTATTTTTATTTGGCGCATTTCATCATTCACCTGCTTGAAATTTTCAATAATATTTTACAATAAAAATCTCATTCATACTAATTATAATTATCTCATCAATTATTCTTATAACCATCTCATATTTCAAATCTCAATCATATATCTTAATTTCATATTCATTTTCATGCAGTTCCATTCATGCATAATTTATATATATAAATTCTCAAGTTTCATTAATTTACATGATTTACATACTGATTACATAAATTCATAATTTACATGATCTACAAATTAATTACAGTTTCATAATTGGTATTTCAATATACAATTCATAATTTACATTACAAATAATAACTAATTATAATGTACAAAATACATAATATGATCTATATGGGCCATATCTATATGCATTGCTGAGGATGTGACAACCTGGAACACTCTGCAGATTAGAACTCCAAAATCACTTTTTAGTATTCACTAGGCTTTAACTTTAGTACCTGCGCGAGGAAGCAAATCCATCGCGCTAAGCATTGCTGATTAGTGGTGCAATAATATGACAAGAAATAATGTATACAAATAAATATAATTGGAGCATATTTTCTATATTCAAGAATTTTATTGGGTTCATATGAAATTTGTCATACAATACATTTTTCGTCATTTATATTGCTCTCTAGAATCTCTTTTGTCATAAGTTTACAATAGTCATTTATATAATGTACAAATAAATCTAAATATTTAGTTTATATTTATTTTATTATGGAGAATGCATTTTTAATAATTACTTACGTTATGCTTATTTTGCTAGTCTTTCATTTACTCTCTTAATATTTTCTATGTGTTATGGATCATTTCGTAATAATTAAATTCTTAATACTAGTTTAATACCTTTCAGATTTTTCTCACTGATTTATTTAGTTTCTAATATTTTTAACTTATTTCAATAATTTTTTTTTCTCTACCCAGGTAACCTATGATAGGCTGACTAAACTGGATAACGGGTCGTTGACACTGGACACCGCGATGTCTCAGGCCGTTATACCATGGGACGCATAACATCAACCACGTATGCAGTTAATTTGGCTAAAAAGTCATGATAACACATAATCAGGCATAAAAGCCATGAGTGCAGGCATAAAGCCATGAATGCGAGCATAAAGCCATGAATGCGGGTATAAAGTCATGAGCATAGGCATAAAGCCATGAATACAGGCATGAAGCCTTTCACAGTACTACTAAAACAGTACCCTATTGGCATGCCAATCTATCCAATCTGACACACGTGTCTAGGCAATACATGGGCACATGTACCATTAAGAGTTTATATGTTTCATTATTTCATTATATTTTTCGTTTATATTTTTATTGCATTCTAATTTTGTTTATAATAGAAACATAATTTCCAAATTCACATTTCTAGGTAATTTATGCATTCATCATAATATTCATACTAATTACAATTCACATTCATTTAATCTCATGTACCATTCACATTTAAAACATCTTTCTTTTCTCTCTTGATGGGAACTTAAATCCCAAATGACACTTTTATCAAATTTATTCATTCAACAATCTATTCATACAAAGTACATTTCATACTTCAAGTTGTATTGCTAATATATTATGAACTCCATTGGTGTTGGGAGTATAAGTCTCAACAATCCATCTAGGTTAATTTCTTTTCATATTCAAATGGTATCACTCATGTTTTATTAGACCTACTAGTAATGGAAATACAAATCTTAATTATATATTCAGATAACTTAAATGTTCATTAAGTCATTTAGGTAAATTACTATTTTTATTCTAAGTAATCCATGAACATTTCATGGATTCCAAATTCCATACCTTAATTTCCTCTACCAATTTAGTTCTTACACTTTGTGTCTTCGTATTACTATTCACATTACTATTCTCTCAAATTGTTGACTTTTTAATACATAATAAATTTATTGAACCTAAGTTCACCAAGATACCACATTTTGCATTTTATTTTTGTTGGTATTGATTTCCAATACCATTTCAAAGCTTATCTTATGTCATTCAAAATTTTCAGATTTTATACCCTAGGTTTACTATTCCATCGGTTATTTGTATAGTAGGAATTTGACAAAATTGTCTTCATGAAAGTTGTTCCTTATTATGTCTAGTTACATTTCTTTTTTTGAATTACTCCATTTGGAGTTTTATAGCTCAAGTTATGATCATTTTTCCATAACTGACCGGATTGACCTGTACCCAGATTTTCTGGGCAATTTGGTTCTGCCAGATTTGGTGACCTAAGTTTGGTTGGCAATTTGACTAGGTTATGATCAGAATTTGAATTTTTGTTCCTCATGAAAGTTGTAGGGCTATATCTCATCTTTCTGTTCATAAAATTTCAGATCAATTGAACTTTTCTACACTGAGTTATGACCATTTGAACAAATACTATTCATTTGGTCATTTTCCAGGGACAGCATGTTGGTCACCCGGATTAGGGTAATTTTTAGGTCAACTTGGTTTGGTTTTCTGGGCAGGGTTTCTTCACCAAAGTTGTGCCATTATGTGTCTAGTTTCATGTCCAATTGGCCTTGCACCAATTGAACCTATACAACTCCAGTTATAGCTACCCAAACCTACTAGACTCACACCCAGTCCTGCAGGTCACCAAGGGCAGCATGCCTAAGCTCAACTCCATTATCTTTACTCACTTCAATTACTCCTTACACACATTCAAATGGTCACTAATTGACCATTACAATATTAATATACCATTACATAAGCAAAACTCTAATTTTTCACAAACTCTAATTTCCAAAGTGTCCATTTTATGCTATCCACGCCATCTAACACATCCAACACACATGATTCAACATCTAACTCAAGTTTTCTCATCACAAACCACTTTTAAACAATTCAATTCATACAAATCAACAAATCTCATCCTTCTCCCATGGCTGCCAATTCTCATGCATACTTCAATATAATTATTTTGTTCAATTCTATAACAAATTCTCATTTAATTTATTTCCCTAACAAAGATTAAAAAGATAGGGAAGTAAGTATAGGCACTAACCTTGATTTAGCTAATTTCCAAAGCTTGAGAACTCTTCTTTTTCTCTTTCTTTTTGCTGCCCAAGACTTGCTCTAAGTGTAAGGGTAAATATTTGTGAAGGGAAGCTAGGGTTTTGGGGTGATTTGGGTGGGTTAGCTCAAGCTTGATCAAGCTTCCATGGAGTTTTCTTTCCTCTCTCTCTCTCTCTCTCTACATTTTTGGTTGCCCAAAGGTTGAAGATGCAGATTATTTGTCAATTTTTGTCTAATTTATCTCCTTTTAATTGGCTTGTTGATTTGTGATTGGTGTAGACCTAACTAATGACATCATGTGATGTCATATTTCCTATTTTCTTTCATTTTTCTTTCCTTTTCTTTTCTACTCATTTCCAATTCAATTTTTAGCAATATTTATTCATATTTTAGATCATAATAATTATTTACGTAACTGGACAAGTCGGTCAAAAATCATCTCCGAAGACGAAATGACCAAAATGCCCTCTGTTTGGCTTATTAAGCCAAAATCGTCTATACCAATCGAAAAATTTTTCTAAACCTTTTCTTAGCATTCTAATGCCATTGAAACCTCAATGACTCTTCTCTGGAGTCTCAAAAATTATTTCATGAATTTTATCCTGGGTTTAGGGCTTCTAGTTGTGAAGACCGCAACTTCCCACTGGGTTACCCATCGCTAGGGCACCGGCTCATTTAACTTGGTTGTATTTTATTTCTTAAATTTTTTCTAAATTTTTCTTATTATTATTTGAGTTATTTATGATTCCTCACTCTAGTCTAAATATTTTTCTAGAGGTTCTAGTTGTCCGAACCGACACCGGTCACCGAAATAGTAGAATGTGCAGAATTGCTACAGTGAGGGTGTTACACATAATCATGACCAAAATCGAGGCCCAAAATGCAAACAAAAATAAAATAAAATGTTATAAATTTATTTTGGGTCAACTCAACCCGATTTCTATCAGGAAACCAAAATTAGAGAAGTCTAGCTCAACCATGATACCCATCATGTACAAACTATTTAATATCATAATTTTTTTTTTCATTAATTAATATAATAAATACACAAACTAATGTCACAGTGAAGCTCTAGTTATTAAACAAACAAATAAATAAATAAATAAACACAAAAACTATCAAACTAAGAAGCACAACTTGTGAAGGAAAATGTAAGTTAGACTCCAAGAAATAAACTAGCTCATCTTACAACTTGAAAAAAATATTTGAACAGGAATGAGCGTTCGACTCAGAGAGTTTAAATATTGATTATAAGTACAATTTTTATAATTATTTAAAACTAGTACAATTCTATCATGAAATGCACATCCATCACATATAATAATAATTCATCAAATATTCATACGAGAAGTTAATTTGGAGCTACTTACACATTCAATGTATTACACCAATACATATATGGGAGCTGATCCCCTATACAGCTCTCTTAATCTAATACCTGCCAGCGATGTCAACTCAAGCCGGACTTTCTCTTAATAATCTAAGTGTGGGGGTCAACGAGATAAACTCAAAGTCGTACTTACCCCGACTTATCAATATATATAAGGATCGGGTCCTAGTGAGTCAAGCTCCAGCCGCGACTACTTGTCCTACCCATATCCATATCCATACCATACTTATGCCAACACACATACACAAAGCTCCAAATTATCCTCAGGGCGGCAATCATAAATAAACAACAATAATTAAATATGCAGCAATCAAAATGCCCCAACATATTAACTATTTAGGTGCATAATAAATTATTAATAGAATGCATGAGCATACCAGATATATAATTAATATTGAAATTATAAAAATAATCAATATCCAACTCACAGACTGGTCGACTTGACTGCAGCTGGTCCAGCCGAAAGGAGAAGACAGCTAGCACCGATCACTTAAACATACATCTTTATCAAAAGACTAACAAAATTAACCTATTAATTTAGTTAAAGAACCATGAATAATTCCCAAGGTCATGCCAAAATTTCGGCAGAATCTCTCCTATAACTGAACCTTACTCCCCTGCAAGAAAAATGCAACAATAGCAACAAAAAGGGCCTTAGGCCCACAACATTAACTATAATGCTCATCTGTGGCCTACAAGGATCATAATCTAGGTCCAAACCTTCAAACTCTAGCTCAGATCCCTAACTCCTCTATAGTCTAAATAATTATTTTTAGCAATTTAAAAATTATAAAATATTTCTGGAGGTCCTCTACATTGTCCTTGTATTAATTCAAGTCATTTTACTTAATTTTACTAAGTCATGAATATTTTATAGATTTTAACAGCTAGTTTAAACAAAGAACAAACTACACAATTTGAGTTAGGGACTACCTTTGCAAATTCTGCTACCTGGAACGTGTCCGGAATATCTGAAAATGTCAAACACGGCTATAAACATGAAACCTTTTTAGGATAGCTTGCCAGACACCTAGACCGGGCCAGAAACTTAGTCGCAAGTGCTGGTGAGCTATCGCCAATCCAATAGCACCTAAACAAAATCCAAAAATTATTAATAATTATCATATAATTATATTTAATATTTTAGTATAAAAAAAGTAAAAAAATCTCACCAAGTGATTTAGACCGTCCGATGATCGATTTTTTCAAACGATGTCTAATCGAAGCAGGGTTCGTCTCATCTCGAAGGTCTTAATGCACTGAGTTCATCGATGGTCTTGGATTGCTGATCCGACAATCAGAATAGTTGAAATTGGCCCTAGAAGTTTCGGATTCTCTTTCATTGATTCACCGAATCTCAGAGACGATAAGGGTGGGGTTGGTCGGATCTGGTGGCCCAGAGGAAAAGGAGTTGAATTCTGGTGGTTTGGGTCCAATCCGCTATAAAAAATGCCAAAAAAAGGGCGAAAGATCGTCCCCTTCCTCCTTGCGCGCTTCACCAGAAAATTGCGCCATCCACCACCTTTTCGTCGTCCGTGGAGGATCGTCGGTATAGCTAAAGACAGCTAGAGGTTCGCCGAACCTTTACCAGCCATCACCTGCCACTAGTCTGGCTAGAGGCACAGTGAACAGAAAGGGAGAGGGAGAGATGCGAGAGAAAGAGAGAGAGGTTTAGAGGGGGACGGGGTCTATTTGCATATTAAAATTTATGGGTTTTTTTTTTTTAACTTTTAATTGCACTTTCAGCCCCTGAACTTTTTAGATATATTCAAATGGGTCCAAAATCCTTTTCAATTGGGTCCCCAAAATATAAATATAGATATAATTAAATAATAATAATAATAATAATAATAATAATAATAATAATAATAATAACAACAACAACAACAACAACAACAACAACAACAACAACAATAATAATAAAAACAACAATAATAATAATGATAATCACATTAATATCAATTAAATTAAATCTTATAACCAAGGTTAACAATAATTTAATAATATATTTTGTTAATTGATTTAATATTAATATTTAAAACTAATCATTTCAATTAAAATTGGACGATTAAATAATTTATAAATATGTTTAGAAATAACATTAAAAATATATAAATGAAGGTTTTACCAAAATTATAAATTAGTTAGATATTATTTAAAATAATATTTAAATACCATATATAAAAATATAAAAATTATATTTTTATAATTCAGGTTATTACAATCTTTCCCCCTTAAAAAAAATTCGTCCTTGAATTTTACACAAAAAAGGCCCAAGGAAAAGAAGGTGGTTGTTCATAGCTCCTTGAACTCTACTTATGCTATTAAACTTGTTCTACTATCCTCTAACTTTGCTGTAGCGTCTAAGCCATCATTATCATTTCGTAGCGAAACTCCTACATCCAACCACTTCCTAATTTTTTTCTAACATTTTTTATACTCTTTATTCTTCCATTGCACTCTGGTATAGTAGCTTAAAATTCTAATCTCTATTCTCTTCTATTAACAGTCTTTGTGGTGCACAAAAGTTACTCATACTGCTTGTTTTACAATGTCTCATAAAGTGTCTTTTTGAAATAACTACCTTTGCACGCATTAATATCCTGGAATCATTACTGATCCTGTTTGGCCATTGTAGCTTTAATAAGACTTTTCTCCTGTGCTAAAAGCACATGTACTTCTTAATTCCATGATATTGTAAACTTCCCACTTACTTTGTGCCACAAACAAGGTCCTTGTACTAACTCCTATCTATCTCATAGGTGATTAGCTATGTAGAGTTTCACCCAAAAGCCAAACATTTCTTACACCATCTATCGATATCGGAAAGTGAACTTGTCTCTCTCCTGACATGACAAAAGTTTATCTATGCTCGAACCACCCAGTCAATATGACTTATCATATCCTACTCCTTTTCTGAAAAGGAAGTTCCTTAACTTCTGCTTAAAACTTCTTACTATCTAACGTACTTCCTGACATATTGGCATTTTGATTGAGGCTCCATCGCTCCTTTAACCTATCATTTTGCCATAACTTATCCTAAACTTCCCTTAGTGTCCCTCTTATACCACTCATTTTAGTCTTTTCTCACCTTGTGCCTTTTCTTTGAAGATATCTATCCCATCAATGTTAAATTTAACCTTTTTATTATTTCTTAATCCTAACTTGATTGCTAACTCCATTACTTCCAAAATTCTAACTTTGTGATTGGTTTCCACTGGCACATTCAACATATGGTAACATACTATCGTACTAATCTACTACTCATATTATAGATCACAGGCCATTTACCATAGATAATTCTTCTTGTACCTCCTTCCTAACATAACCATCAAAACATTATCGTGCTCTATTATCCTTTATAGGGAATTGCTTTTCATGGTTAGATAGGTATCCTTGAACTTGTGAGTTTCACTTGAACTATCATGGTAGTGAGAAATGCATGTTATACTACAATCCCAAATAAGATACTTTATGCATTCATTCTTCTTAATATAGCCACATCTATTGCCTACAGCTTTTTAGACTTTATTCTCATATTTACCTCTATCTCTTGATCCTCTTTTACAAATCTCATCATCTCTTAGCAACTATTATGTCTTCTATAAAATACCAACTACACTTACCCTTTGATATATTGTTGGTCCAACTGACATATCATGTTTGCAATTCACTATCTCTGCTATACTCTATTCATCCTTATTATCATCATTTGTCTTGCGTCCCTTATACTCTGCTATATTATGAAAGATACCCTTCACTGACAAATTCTTCTAGAACTAACTCCAATCTTACCAATAATCATTCTTCTAACCCTTGTACTTCCTAATAACTTGTAATTACATATATACCTATCTTGTCCTATCCTGTCCTCTACTAGTGTTTTGTTACATATTATCATACTATCACTCATATTTTCTTACAAAATTATCTTATTGGTCACATTGAAAATACCTACCTAACTTTAATTACAAACTCTATGACTAATGTCTTGCCATTCAAAATTCTAACATCTAGTCTTTGTGCCATAATCTCTCATTCTATTCTCTCATTATGCATATTTGAATTTGACTTTTGTTCAACTTACTATCTACTGACTTCACTTTTTTGTCTGATAAGATAGCTAGAGTTACCATTGCACACCCTCTAGTTACTACTTACTTTGGTTGCATACCTCACCTAACCTTCCTTATATTATTAACAATCTAAAAAGTCTTTGTCCCATAGCCCTTCATCTACCTTAGGGACAGAAAACAAACAAAGCCTATTCCAAATCCTACAACTCTGAGCTCCATGTTTTGGCTCCTAACAATACACTAATTATGACTTGCTCTGAGTTCTGCACTTAGGGGTTCTATACCTTGACAAACATTCTTCCTAAAGTTGTTCTTTTCTAAGCTCTTTATCGTTACTTTTCTGCTTATTTCATTAACCTTTCCTAGAACCACATTTTGCCTCCTCTATATCTTGACTCTACTCTTCTTAATCATATCCTAATTTAGGCCTTTCAGATTGTTCTTTAGCCAACTCCTTTTTACCTTACCCAAAATTGAACTTTGACTATTTTATTCTTTAGCTCTATTCTCTTTCTTGACTTGACTATCTTGTCAGAAATTTTTACCTTTCACTTTCTCAACCAAGTCATTTACACCTCGATGTTCCTCATAATTGGTCCTTTGATCACTCTAGCTAATACTTCCATTGACATTCGAGTTATACTGCACCTGTAACCAACTGTTCAATTTTCATTTCTATACTTTCTCTATTTAGTGGAATTTTGTAATTTATTTTTGCTGACCTACTACCCTTAATATCATTCTGTTTAGAGTATACTCTTATCTTGAGCAATAAAAAGTTGAAAAGGAACTTAGGGACTTGCAGCCATGCATTCACTATGTGCTCTATGTTCCTATCCTTTAGACTATATACTATCCTCTACTACCTTAAGGAGGGGATCTGCAGGGCTTCTATTTTTCCATATCCACTCAATTAGTCAAAGCTTAAGGTGCTAGGTACAATAGCCCGTTATTCAATTCACAGGCTTTTCATCCATCATTATCTGATCACTTATGATTCCTATAATGGAACTTATACCCTCTCCAGGATACTTGAGCTAACAAGTCTTTACCACACTCTATAGTCCCATTTAAAACACTATTCTGTAGATCACTATCGCCAGTAGTAACCTCTGTCTCTCCTGAAAGGATAAGACCATATCCTACATCATAACTGACTGCAAAAAAGGTTCTGCATCTGCCACCTTGCCATAACCATGTCAAGCTATCTGCTCTCTTATTAAAGCGTCATTTCATAGGCTATGAACATCAATCATAGCATTTGGTCTCCTTTTAAGGAAGTAAAGTCATACTCTGTGCCTTGCTACTGCACAAAGAAGATACTATTTTTACTAAACTTTAGGCAAAACATCCATTGTAATGCCAAAACTGTCTAAGACCCTGTAACACCCTCACTGTAGAAATTCCGTACATTCTATTGTTTCGATAACTGGTATCGGTCTGGACAGCTAGAACGTTTAAAAAAATATTTAGAAAAGAGTGAGGAGTCATAAATAACTCAAATAATGGTAAGAAAAATTTAGGAAAAATTTTAGAAATAAAATACAACCAAGTTAAATGAGCTGGTGCCTTAGCGATGGGTAACCCAGTGGGAAGTTGCGGTTCTCGTAGCTAAGAGCCCTAAACCTGGGAGAAAATTCATGAAATAATTTTTGAGACTCCAGAGAAGAGTCATTGAGGTTTTTATGGCATTAGAATGCCATGAAAATGCTTAGAAAAATTTTTAGATCGGTACAGACGATTTTGGCTCAATAAGCCAAACGGAAGGCATTTTGGTCATTTCGTCTTCAGAGATAATTTTTGATCAACTTGTCCAATTAAATAAATAAATATTATAACATAAAATATGAATAAATATTGCTAAAGATTTAATTAAAAATGAATAGAAAAGAAAGAGAAAAAAATGAATTAAATACCTAATTATGACATCATAATAATGTCATTTAGAAAGCTCCCACCAATCACAATGCAATAAGCTTTCTTAAAACAATTAAAAAAGAGAAAAATCAAAGAAAAAAAAAATCAGATTTTCCTTCTCCTTCAGCTTGCCGAGACACTTCCATGAGCCTTCCACCATTGATGAATTTTTGAGCTTTATTTCCTTCCTTATCTCACCCCAAACCTACTAGTTGTCCTCACAAAAATTAATCCTAGTACCTTGAACAACCCCTAGGCAGTAAAAAAGGAAGGGAAACCAAGAAGTTTATCAAGCTTGGGGTTAGCTCTCAAAGAGATTTGTCGCAAGGGATTTTGCGGTCGCGTGGATGAACTCTCACCAAAGTGGGAAAAGTGAGGAGTCGCCACTTTAATTTTGAGGGAAATTAAAGAAAACCATTTGTGAAGGTAAATTAAAAAGAAACCACTTCAAAAACAGAGATTCTAAGTTCGGAGTCCGTATACGGGCGGGGAAGGTGTTAGGCACCCCGCCTCATCCCTCAATGAGGGTAAACAGATTTAATGCTATGCTCTTCATAGATTAAAGAGAAAATTAGGGGGTTGGGATAATGATGATGTTCATCCTTTGTGCGAAATAAAGGAATATTTGATATTTCACTCATTTCTGGTTACCCAAGGACACGAGTTCATGAGATGGCTCTTTAGTGAATAGGTGTCGTGTAAAGTTATCTTGTGTATTGAAGTTGTGTTATTTCAATTTAGGTTTTCAGTTAAGAGAATTCGGATAGGAAATTTCTCCCGATCTCTAGATATGTTTTATTAAGGGTTTAAGTGGGGGATTTCGGATAAGAACTCTTTTCCGGACTCCACGTATATTGTCGCAAGGAGACTTAGCACTGAGGTCAGTCCCAAAGTTTTATTGATTTTGGGGATTGGCCAAAATATGGTGTCGACAGCTACCCCTCATTACATAATTTCTATTAAAGGGAAAATTTCCCGTGTAGGAATTATGTAAAGATTCAGACTCATATTTTGGACGATTAAGTGTTCGAAGTTAGGGAACTAAAGCATACCTAAACCAGTGACCTAGAGATAGGCAACATAAATTTAAAAGACCTAGAAAATTAAAATCAACTTGGATCAAGGAACCAGAGGTCGGCAACAGAAAATGTAAATCGCTAGAAATTAAAATCGACTTAGATCAAGGAACCAGAGGTCGACAACAGGAAATGTAAATTGCAAGAAATTAAAATCGACTTAGATCAATGAACCAGAGGTCGACAACAGGAAATGTAAATTGCAAGAAATTAAAATCAACTTAGATCAAGGAACCAGAGGTTGATAACAGGAAATTTAAATTACAGGAAATTAAAATCAACTTAGATCAAGGAACCAGAGGTTGATAGCAGGAAATGTAAATTGCATAAAATTAAAATCAACTTAGATCAAGGAACCAGAGGTTGATAGCAGGAAATTTAAATTGCAGGAAATTAAAATCAACTTAGATCAAGGAACCAGAGGTTGAAAACAGGAAATTTAAATTGCATAAAATTAAAATCAACTTAGATCAAGGAACCAGAGGTTGATAACAGGAAATGTAAATTGCATAAAATTAAAGTCAACTTAGATCAAGGAACCAGAGGTTGATTACAGGAAATTTAAATTGCAGGAAATTAAAATCAACTTAGATCAAGGAACCAGAGGTTGATAACAGGAAATGTAAATTGCATAAAATTAAAATCAACTTAGATCAAGGAACCAGAGGTTGATAACAGGAAATTTAAATTGCAGGAAATTAAAATCAACTTAGATCAAGGAACCAGAGGTTGATAACAGGAAATTTAAATTGCAGGAAATTAAAATCAACTTAGATCAAGGAACCAGAGGTTGATAGCAGGAAATGTAAATTGCATAAAATTAAAATCAACTTAGATCAAGGAACCAGAGGTTGATAGCAGAAATGTAAATTGCATAAAATTAAAATCAACTTAGATCAAGGAACCAGAGGTTGATAGCAGAAATTTAAATTGCAGGAAATTAAAATCAACTTAGATCAAGGAACCAGAGGTTGATAACAGGAAATGTAAATTGCATAAAATTAAAATCAACTTAGATCAAGGAACCAGAGGTTGATAACAGGAAATTTAAATTGCAGGAAATTAAAATCAACTTAGATCAAGGAACCAGAGGTTGATAACAGGAAATTTAAATTGCATAAAATTAAAATCAACTTAGATCAAGGAACCAGAGGTTGATAACAGGAAATGTAAATTGCATAAAATTAAAATCAACTTAGATCAAGGAACCAGAGGTTGATTACAGAAAATTTAAATTGCAGGAAATTAAAATCAACTTAGATCAAGGAACCAGAGGTTGATAACAGAAAATTTAAATTGCATAAAATTAAAATCAACTTAGATCAAGGAACCAGAGGTTGATAACAGGAAATGTAAATTGCATAAAATTAAAATCAACTTAGATCAAGGAACCAGAGGTTGATAGCAGGAAATTTAAATTGCAGAAAATTAAAATCAACTTAGATCAAGGAACCAGAGGTTGATAACAGGAAATGTAAATTGCATAAAATTAAAATCAACTTAGATCAAGGAACCAGAGGTTGATAACAGGAAATTTAAATTGCAGGAAATTAAAATCAACTTAGATCAAGGAACCAGAGGTTGATAACAGGAAATGTAAATTGCATAAAATTAAAATCAACTTAGATCAAGGAACCAGAGGTTGATAACAGGAAATTTAAATTGCAGGAAATTAAAATCAACTTAGATCAAGGAACCAGAGGTTGATAACAGGAAATTTAAATTGCATAAAATTAAAATCAACTTAGATCAAGGAACCAGAGGTTGATAACAGGAAATGTAAATTGCATAAAATTAAAATCAACTTAGATCAAGGAACCAGAGGTTGATTACAGGAAATTTAAATTGCAGGAAATTAAAATCAACTTAGATCAAGGAACCAGAGGTTGATAACAGGAAATGTAAATTGCATAAAATTAAAATCAACTTAGATCAAGGAACCAGAGGTTGATAACAGGAAATTTAAATTGCAGGAAATTAAAATCAACTTAGATCAAGGAACCAGAGGTTGATAACAGGAAATTTAAATTGCATAAAATTAAAATCAACTTAGATCAAGGAACCAGAGGTTGATAACAGGAAATGTAAATTGCATAAAATTAAAATCAACTTAGATCAAGGAACCAGAGGTTGATTACAGGAAATGTAAATTGCATAAGATTAAAATCAACTTAGATCAAGGAACCAGAGGTTGATAACAGGAAATTTAAATTGCAGGAAATTAAAATCAACTTAGATCAAGGAACCAGAGGTTGATAATAGGAAATTTAAATTGCACTCACAAAGCAAGCCTGATCCGGACACAAGAAGTTCTTCCCCAATGAAGTGTACTTAACAGAATCCCGAAGACCAATGACGAATGGAGGACGAGTCGCAAGACTTGACCTATGGCCTTGTTTCTTTGAAATGCCCCATTTTGTTTTTCAGATTTTCTCCTGAAAAGCACCCTCGCGGGTCTTTACTTCCCGTTCGTCTATATGACCAGAAGCGCCTTTCCAGGTTTTCACCTCTAGTTTTTTTTTTTTTTTTTCTTTTTTTAGGTCATTCCCTGCAAATCTCATAGTAAAGTACGTGAGGTTATCAATTGTCAAATCTTAATCTTATGGCAAAAATTTTAACTGATTTAAATAGCGCATTAAATAACGAGATTGCAGAAAGATAAATATAAGGAAAAAAAATATAAGGGAAAGATAGAAGCATAGGGAATGAAGTGCGATTTTATTATGGTTTAATATAAACAAAGAAGAAGTTTCAAAGAATAAGGGTACAAGGATAGATCTCACATATTCTTTGTGGCTGATTTTGAAATCCCTTAAATGCCATTATTTCAAGTTCTCTGAAGCATCATGCCGTGACAGTTTCCTCTTCATCCTGGTTTCATGCCCCCCCCATTCCTTATTTCTCCCTTTTGTTCTCGGGATGCCCTTTCAGGTTTTCACCCCTAGATTTTTTTTTTTGTTTTTTTTTTTTTTTTGGGACAACTCACTTTTTCAGGATGCCCTTTCGGGTTTTCATCCTTCACTCATTTTGCAGAAAGCGCCCCTTTGGGATTTTCGCCTTCTTTCACACATTTTGCTAGGAGCGCCCTTTCGGGTTTTCACTTCTACCTTTTTTTTTTTTTTTTTTTTTTAGGCATAGTATTTCTTGACGGTGTCGGCATTCACAGGTCTCGGAAACTCTTCACCGTCCATGTGGGTCAAGATCAAGGCTCCTCCAGAAAATGCCTTTTTAACCACATAAGGTCCCTCGTAGGTTGGTGACCATTTGCCCCGGGGATCATTTTGATTCGGCAGTACTTTCTTCAGAACTAAGTCCCCGGGTTGGAATTCGCGCGGGCGAATGCTTTTATCAAATGCTCTAGCCATCCTCATCTGGTATAACTGCCCATGACATGCTGCTGCTAACCTTTTCTCATCAAGCAAGTTCAACTGATCCAATCTTGACCGGATCCATTCTGACTCATCAATTCTTGACTCCTTCAGAATCCTTAGGGAAGGAATTTTAACTTCAATAGGCAATACTGCTTCCATGCCATAAACCAGCGAGTATGGAGTCGCCCTAGTCGAGGTTCTTACAGAAGTCCGGTATGCGTGGAGAGCGTAGGGAAGCATATCATGCCAATCCCTATACGTGACCGTCATTTTCCGGATTATCCTCTTGAGATTTTTGTTTGCAGCTTCTACCGTTCCATTCATCTGGGGACGGTATGGGGAGGAATTGAGATATCGGATTTTGTATTGATCACACAATTTCTGGATCTTCGGGCCATTCAGATTCTTAACGTTGTCAGTGATGATTTCATTGGGGAGGCCATGCCGACAGATAATATTGCCTCTGAGAAATCTGAGAAACGTATTCTGTGTGATGTGCGCATAGGATGTTGCTTCGACCCACTTGGAGAAATAGTCGATGGCCACAAGGATGAATCTGTGCCCATTGGATGCCTTGGGATTTATGGGACCAATCACATCGATACCCCACATTGCGAAGGGCCATGGTCAGACGAGGTTGAACAACTTGTGAGGTGGCACATTGATTGGATCGGCATAGATTTGACACTTATGGCATTTTCGGAAATACTCGACGCAATCCTTTTCCATTGTGATCCAAAAATACCCACGTCGCATGATTTGCTTAGCCATCATGTGCCCATTGGCATGGGTTGCGCAATTTCCCTCATGAGTCTCAAAAAGGATTTTCTTCGCCTCCTTTGCATCCACACATCTCGATTTCGCTGGAGCTCCTCTTGTATAGGGTTTCTCCACTGGGGAAGTATCCCAATGCTAATCTTCGAATCATCTTCTTTTCATTCTTGCTTGCCCCCAAAGGGAATTCTCTGGTTCTACAGTAGACCAGGATGTCATGATACCAAGGCTTTCTATCGGGCTCTTCTTCAATCATGAAGCAATATGCTGGCTCACTTCTTGCTTTAATCTTCAATGTCTGAGCCATCTGACCCTCTTCGATTTGAGCCATAACAGCTAGAGTAGCTAAGGCATCAGCAAATTGATTCTTGTCCCTACTAAGGTGAGTGAAAGAGATTTCTTCGAATTTCTTGATCAGCTCCAATAGGTACTTCTGATATGGGATTAGCTTGGGATCCTTGGTTTGCCATTCTCCCTTGACTTGATAAATAATTAGGGCTGAGTCTCCGTATACCTCCAGCTTCCTGATTTTCATTTCGATGGCGGCCTGTAGACCCATCACGCAAGCTTCGTATTCCGCGACGTTGTTGGTGTAGTCAAATCTTAATTTAATGGCTATCGGAAAGTGTTTCCCCTCCGGGGATATCAATACAGCCCCAATTCCATTCCCGGACAAATTGACAGCTCCGTCGAAATACATTTCCCATACATTGGCTGGCCCCTCCTCTTCGCAGTCCACTTCATTAATATGCTCATCAGGAAACTCAAAATCCAGAGCTTCATAATCCTGGATAGGGTTTTCTGCTAGGAGGTCAGCAATCACGCTACCTTTCACCGCTTTCCGGGTCATATAGACTATGTCATATTGGGAGAGTATAACCTGCCACTTGGCTATCCTTCCTGGCACGAATGGGCTTTCGAATACATATTTGATAGGATCCATCCTGGAGATGAGCCATGTCTTGTGATTCAACATATAGTGCTTGAGGCGATTTGCTGTCCAGGCTAGCGCGCAGCAAGTCTTTTCTAAGAAAGAGTACCTCGACTCACAATCATTGAACTTCTTACTCAGGTAATAAATAGCCCTCTCCTTTCGCCCGGTATCATCATGTTGTCCCAACACACATCCCATCGAGTTCTGCTGGACTGCCATATACAGGATAAGAGGCCTTCCTGCCACGGGTGGGACCAATACTGGTGGTCTTGACAAGTATTGCTTGATCTTCTCAAAAGCCTCTTGGCAAACTGAATCCCATTGGGTGGAGTTGTTCTTCCGGAGTAGCCTGAAAATTGGCTCAGCTTTGGCAGTGAGATTGGAAATAAATCTTGAAATGTAGTTCAACTTTCCTAAAATCGCACCTCCTTTCTCGTTCTTGGGGATGGCATCTCTTGAATAGCTCGAACCTTTGTCCGATCAACCTCTATTCCCCTCTCGCTTACTATGAATCCCAACAACTTTCCTGATCTAGCTCCGAATATGCATTTGGCAGGGTTCAGTTTCAACTGGTATTTCCTGAGTCTCTCGAATACTTTCCTCAGTACCTGCACATGAGTTTCTTCTCCCCGGGATTTGATGATCATATCATCCACATATACTTCCACCTCTTTATGCATCATATCGTGGAATAATGTGACCATTGCACGCTGGTAGGTAGCACCAACATTCTTTAACCCAAAAGGCATGACCCGATAGCAAAATACTCCCCATTGAGTGATGAAAGCGCTTTATCCTTATCTTCCTCGCCCATCGGATCCGATTATACCGATGCCCCATCAATACACGAACACCTGCCCAATCCCGCAGCATTGTCAACTAGCACATCAATGTGAGGGAGAGGGAAATCGTCTTTTAAGCTCGCTTTATTGAGATCCCTGTAATCGACGCACACCCGAACTCTTCCGTCCTTCTTCATTATCGGGACCACATTAGCTACCCATTGGGGATATTTGACCACTTCCAGGAACCCAGCGTCATACTGTTTCTTGACTTCATCCCGAACTTTGAGCAGTGTGTCGGGATTCATTCTGCTTAACTCGCTTTACGGATCGCCCTCGAATTAGGGAATTTTGTGCGTCACTATCCGGGGTCCAAACCCACCATATCATCATAGCTCCGTGAAAATACGTCGAGGAATTATTTAAGCGATCGATCATATCTCCCAATTCTTCACTCTCCACTACCTTGAGTTCCCTTTACTTCTTCTCAGGCCTAAATTTATGGTGCGCGTTTGCCTCCACAAGGCACGAGGGAGGGCTCATCCTTTTCACCGCCTTCTTGTGTAGGGTCTTCCTCGTAATCATTTGAAGTAATGGCAGTTATGGGGATTTCAAAATTAACCAGAGGAATTTCTGAGTCTATTGGATTATTAGGTGTTAATTGATGAATGGTCCTGAATGAATAAAAAATATATTATAAGGATGGAATTCAAAAGAGAGAATTGGATTTAAAATGCGCTATTAATTCATTAACGTTTGTGCCATAAGAAAAAGGTCCATTTACAGTATTACACTTGTCACCATGGACAAAATGATCAAGTGTGGATAACCAAAGGTACTTTACTCGATATTGAGTACGTGGACATCCTCGGTTGTCCGGTTGTTCACCTCTTGCCCTCTCATTGGCGAGACTAGGGCCTCATACTGGAATCCAGCTTGGATGACATCTATGGATGGATCATCGGGTGATTCTTCCGTGTTTGCGGATCAATGACCGGTTTAGTGAAGATCTCCGTGATTCTCGGGACTACCCTTCCTTTACCCATTTTCTGATCGAACCTCTGATCCCGAAGCATTTTCCTCATCCAGAAATGCCCATCCATGAGGGCATCCTCCTCATATCCCAAACCACATTGGCCTACCTTCTGAATAGCCGGTATGGGTTCCACAATTCCTTGCAAGGCAGTGCCTAGGCCTTTTCCCTCCTGATATCCATTCCTTGACATTACTTTGGCCACCATAGCCATAGCCCCTTCATTTCTGGTTTCTTGTAACTCAAGGGCCTGGAAAGAACTTTCCAACGACTCCTCGGCCGCTTCCACGTAAGGAAGTGATTGTGGCTTGGTGACTAATAAGGCTTCTTCTCCTCTCACCGTGATGATTCTGCCATCCATGATGTATTTTATTCTCTGGTGCAGAGTTGAGGGAACGGCGTTGGCAGAATGGATCCAAGGCCTCCCCAACAACATAGTGTAGGCCGGCTCTATATTCATCACCTGGAATGTGACGCTGAAAGTGCATGCGCCAATCTGAAGTGGCAAGTCAATATCTCCCAACACTTCTCTCCTGGTACCGTCAAAGGCTCTTACCACCATAGCACTTTGACGTATATCCGATTGGTCAACTGGCAACCTAGCTAAGGTAGCGCTAGGGAGTACATTGAGAGCTGACCCGTTATCAATAAGTACCTTGGCTACTATACATCCCTTACACTTCACCGTTACATGTAGAGCCTTAGTGTGCCTTAAACCTGCAGGGTCTATCTCGTCCTCCGAGAAAGTAACAAAGCTGGATGCCTGGATTTGTCCCACTATCTTCCCAAACTGCCCCGGAGTGATGTCGGGGCTCACAAAGGCCTGATCCAGAACTCTCTGCAGGGCTTGACGGTGCACTTCCGAGCTCAGGATCAGTGACAGCAGTGAAATCCGTGCAGGCGTCTTCCTTAACTGTTCCACCACATCATACTCACTTTGTTTCATTATTTGAAGCAACAACTCCTCCTCTTCTTTATGCATTGTAGGCTCTGCTTCCTCTGTCTTCTCTACATCTTCTCCTGCATTCTTCGATGACTCTCCCACCTTTACTTTCCCTTTTCTCTTTTCTTTTTCTTCGTTACTGTAATACCTCCCACTACGAGTTATGAACTCGACCTCTTGCTCAAGGGAGGAGGGCTTTGTGGCAGTGATGGGTTGGGGATCGATTTGGAGAGTAGCACTGGTGGTAGGTCCAGCATAAGTCATCTGAAAGTGTGCGTGAGGAGTGAAACATGGCTTAGGAGGTGCCGGAGGTGAAGCAAGGCTAGAGCCAGATATCGCTCAACGCCCCTTGAGTGAAGACTTGGAAATTGTAGTTCCAAGGTATGGCGTGGGTGTTGGTAACAGGAGCCGAGGAGGAGTTCTGATACGCCATCGTGGTGAAGCTACTGGTGGAGAGAAGGTGATTCTGGGTTTGGAGGTAGAAGCATTCTGATTGTATCTAGTCGTGTTTATCCCCACTTCTGTTTTTGACCTCGCCTGGCATCTCAGAACCTTGAGAGGCAATAAGTTCCGAACTTCTCGCCTGAATCCCTCACAGCCCTGCAGCTCGTGATCAGCTGCCTCTCCATGATAAGGACACCCCGTATTCTCTTCCAATCCCGCTACCTGAGGGTAGAGGTAGCCTTCCCTTGTTGCTAGAGCAAAAATTTCCTTAAAGTAAGGAACCAGCTTGTCTACTTCCAAATGTTGATCTTCCTTCATCGTGCTCTATCATATTTATACCACCCCGCATTATGGTTAGGCAATGGGTTCGAGGTAACATTGGGGAGGGAACCATTTCCTCAATCTTCAACCACCCGCTTACGATTAAGCGTGCACTCTTCCTCTGAGTGCCCCGCAGTTATCGGTTGAGTGCCCTTGTGCCCCTCCATGGTATTCACAACGGGCAGTAGCATCATACCACCTGGGGTATGGGGGCTGAATTGGATCTAGGGGAACTGGTACGATTTGGTTTATACCGACAAGGTATCGGTATATTTCACTGAGTGGGAGGGGGAGAGGTGGATCAGGGTTTCGTGGGGGTCTTGGGTTGCTTAGTGGTGGTCTTGATTGAGGAAGAGATGGTCTTGGTTGGTAATTTGTAGGTGGAGGATATTGTGGGCGCGGGTGTGGATAATTAGGGAAAGGAGGTGGAATATTTGCGACTGTTTGGCCATGAGGGGGAGGATATGGCCGGTAGTTATTTTGGGGAAGTGGGGAGTAATTATTCTGACGGGTGACGGAATGCACATCACCCTCCTTTTTCTTGCCAAGCCGGCATCTTCTTCTGAGTTCTCGGTGACTCCTGCAGTCGTCCCATTCTTTAGTTGGCCTCAATTCTCTCAGCCGCCTGGTTGATGTCAGAGAAGCTGTTGGAAGTGTTTCCTATCATCAAGTTGAAGTAGGGAGCCTTCAAAGTCTCGATAAACTGTGAACATAGTTCATTGTTCGCCACCGGAGGGTATACTTCACGCTTTTCTCTCCATCTCTGGGCATACTGCTTGAAACCTTCCCGGTCTTTCTGTGCTAAGTTCTGGAGGTCCCTCCTTGTGGGCGCCGCATCACAATTGAATTTATATTGCTTCAAGAAGGTATCAGCTAAATCCTTCCAGGAGTGCAGCTTGCTCCTGTCCAATTGTATGCACCATCTTAGAGCTGCTCCGGAGAGGCTCTCATGAAAGAAGTGAATGAGAAGTCTATCATCTTCTGTTAGGGCAGACATTTTGGCAATGTAGGTTGCCGTGTGGATGCGGGATCTAATTCGGTGTACTTGTCGAAATCCGGAACCTTGAATTTGGGTGGCACCACCACATCTGGCACCAGTCTTAGTGACGCCACATCGACTGAACCATACATATTCAGCCCTTCAATTGCTCTCAATCTCTCCTCTAGAGCATATAGTTTCTCACTTTATTTTGACTTATTTTCTCCCCCCACTGCGTGGAATACTCCCCCAGTTGGGAGATGAGGGGTGAAGTGAATGGGAGGGATCACGTTTGAAGGGTATGGGTCGGTGTTTTGAATGGTTGGGTAATGAGAGTAAGGTAGGTCATTATTAGTAACCGGATTGACAGTAATTGTTAGGTCCGGGATGGGAGACTGAAAGGTAAAAGAAGTTGAAGCTTGGTGAGGATCATTTGTTGTAGGAGGTGGAGGAGGTAGTGGTAGGCTAGGCTCTGCTGTGGGTTTATTCTGGGACATTTCCCTCATTAGTCTCATGAGTTCTGAGACTTGATCCTTTAATTCGGAAACTTGCCCCTGTAGGTTCTGTACTTGTTCCTGATCTTCCATTATCTTCTTTGTCCGAGATCTTGTTAAGTACACTCGCTTGGGTTGAACCGTGTGCTTGATCAGACTTGCCTTGTTTAAGCAATATTGATTTCCTGTAAGGAGTAAAAAAAATTTAAATGAATTTTGAATTTTGCTAAGGAATTAAAAGTCCTGGTCTGGACGAAGGATACAGTGGCATTTGAGAGCCAGGTTGAAATCTGTAAAAGGATAATCGCCCCAATTTTATCACGGCATCGCTCGATAGTCTGACTGTGAATGACTGGATTGAATGCGCATTTATGATACCTGTCCATATAGCGCATTCAATTTTTCACATAACCCTAGCGAGGAAGTTCCTACGGGAGTCATATTATTCATTCACAAATTTACTAAACAATCGTCCAGAAATCATTTCATTAACTGAATAATTTGTACACCGTGTTTTTTACATCGGTCTAGGTTCTGGGAGGTTTTTTATAATGAGATGACATTTCCTGAGATACTCATATAACCTTTCTTCTTGTTTGGCAGGATCGAATGCTTTCAGAGCATACTCGGATTCAGGTAAGAGTTCTTGCTTTCCCTGTGCTATTGCTCTTTCCAGCTGGTCAACATTCTCTTTCAGTCCTTGATAGAGAGCAGCTTGTTTTTCTTTCTCTTTCCTTTCCTTAGCACATTCTTTCAAGATATCGTTAATGAGTAGTGCCTGTTCTTTTAATTTGAGCTTCTTCTTTTTGTTTTCCTGTTTATACTCTTCAACGAGCACCTCTTGGTATTTCATCTTTTCCTGAAGCTTACTATTCTGTACTTTCACTTCTTTTACCTCAGCTTGGAGAGAGTCTTTTTCCTTTTCCCACTGTTCCTCTTGCTCTTCGAACCCCATTCTTTCGGCCTTTGTCTCTTCCTTGAGCCTTCTCACTTTTCTTTTAAGTTTCTGCTGTTGGTCCTCCAACTGTTTTATCTGTTCTTGCAGTTGTGAGTTCTCGGTGTTTGCTTTTCGTAGTGAGTCGAGCAGACGATTATCAGCTTCTTCTAATAGGATGTTTTGGCGAGGGTTATTGTCCTCAAATTCTGTAATTGAGTGTTCTCGGTCCCTGTCAGCTCTCCATTTAAGATAATCGCCCGAGACACTTGGGCCTTTAGGCGATCTCTCCATCAAAGTAATGTTTTCCCAAGACTTGCGAGCCAGTTTCAATCCTTCATCTTCCTTGAGCTCATGGTAGAGATGACTTAGGTGATATTCTTCAATGTCGATTCTGGACTGTGTTGAGCCAAACTGCCTCATCACCAAGGCCAGAGTGTAACTTATATATCCGGTTACTCCGATTAGGGATACCGACTGATTACCTCCCGTACCGATCAAAACGGGTTGGCCTGACGTCCATAGCTTCCTCCAACAGTAATCATGGCTATTGAAACTCAAAATCCATTCCCACCACTGCTGTTCATTCTTCGGACTGATTACCAACCGGGTCATCTTCTCGATGGGAGGCTGGTCAAGGTACCAAGTTAATCCCTTTGTTCCGCAGGACACATGTGACTGATAATCCAGAGGTATAGCAACTGAGAATAACACTTAATGGACCCTTTCCCCTGTTGTCTGCAGTAGGTTAGGGTTAACAAGGTTTCCGCAAGAATAGCCAGACGGATTGATCTCCCGCCTTTCTACCGCCCGTAATGCTTCCACTGCTGCAAGTTACGATTCCCAATGGTCCCGGGAACAAAATCAGACCATAGATCCCCAAGGCGAGTGCCACTGAAGCTTGATTCCATTTTGTCTCTTGGAGGTACTGATCTAACCACTTCTGGAGATATGTCCAATACCAACCATGTGTGTTTCCTTTGACTGTTTCTTTTGACTTTGCCTCCTCCGAAGGAATACCCAACAAATGTGTTAATCGTTTCCAGGTCTGCCTATGCTCAAGGTGTAGGTAGATCCGATTCTGTGTTGAATAAGGGATCCCTAGTAATGCCTGATATTCTTCCATAGTGGGAACTGTATCAATATCATTGAAAGAGAATACCCCGTACTTAGGGTTCCAAACCGACAACATGGCTTTTAATGCCGGGATTTGGACCTTGACTCGCATTAAGGTTGCAATCCTCCCATACTTCTCTTCAAATCGTGCCTTGACCTGGTCGGGAAGCAACCTCCATCCATTAGACAGGCCCTCGAGGCTGTTCATTCTGACTTCAATTCCATTCAGATCTAACGAAGGTAGTAAGCTAGCATGTGCCTTGGGAACATCATTTTGTGGGGGTACTGGAGTATGAGTCGATTTGGACCAAAGTTTAGCATTCTGAACTTCTTCTGCCGACTGACTCGAGGATGCCATGATAAATATGATGCCTATCCTTTTACAGACTCTTGGTTTGGTAATGCCTGCGGGAAAACTCGTTAGCAAGATAAATTAGGGTAATTTTGAATCATACTGTTGACAGGATGACACGTACACATTTATCAAAGTAGGAAAATGTGTAGGTGTTTTAGTAGAATTCAAGATTACCCTCACAAAAATGAATAAAAGGAAATTAAAGCAGAAAAGGATAAGAGTAAGTATGCCCCTTTTGTCCTATAATAGGGAGACTTCTGATATCGGACGAGCGCTATCTATCTGGATAGTTCTATCTTACAAGGTAGCTTACTACGGCTTTCAGCTATCGTGATAGTTTAGCTCAGGATCTAATTTTCTAAAAGCCACAGGTTCCCAAATTGCCCCTCATCAGAAACAGAGAGCCCCATTCTACCCCCATGATATTATCGGAAAATTCCACTGTATCACAAAGGAATAGAACAAGTTTCAACTTGAGCAGAAGCCTTCACGGATACTAACGGGGTAAAACCCACGGGTACCGCTACATGACCCCCTCCTATTTTCCTAAAAGGATAAGAAAGCCAGGGTATAGGGCTAAAGTGTGTGAGGACACCGTGTGAGTGTTCAGTGTGTGAATGGACACCTTTACCTCTTCCCAATTCAGGGGGATTTTATTTTTCCATTTCTTCTTTTTTTTTTTTGAAACGAAGAGCACTGTAGGAAACAAAACTGTAAAACAAGCAAAATAGTTAGCCGCAATAACAATAATTATCGTATAAAACATCGCCGAATGAGCCCATCTAACTATAATTTGATCGGACAAAATTAAATCTACTTTTGGACCACTAGACCGGGGTTAAGTCAGTCTTTGTACGATATCCCCAGTGGAGTCGCCAAGCTGTCGCAAGGAGACTTAGCATTGAGGTTAGTCCCAAAGTTTTATTGATTTTGGGGATCGGCCAAAATATGGTGTCGACATATATTATTAAGATTTTGGGCGAGAATCGGGTAAGAACTCTCCCCTGATCTCTTAAAGTCTTTGGTTAAAGTTTTAAGGGTATCGGATAAGAACTCTTCTCCGATCTCTGTGTTTTATTTAAATTTTGAATGAGAATTGGGTAAGAACTCTCCCCTGACCTCTTAGAGTATTTGGTTTAAGGTTTTGAGTGAAGGATCTCGGATAAGAACTCTCCTCCGATCTTCGTGTTTTATTTAAATTTTGAACGAGAATCGAGTAAGAACTCTCCCCCGACCTCTTAGAGTATTTGGTTCAAGGTTTTGAGTGAAGCATCTCGGATAAGAACTCTCCTCCGATCTCCGTGTTTTATTTAAATTTTGAATAAGAATCGGGTAATAACTCTCCCTCGACCTCTTAGAGTATTTGGTTCAAAGTTTTGAGTGAAGGATCTCGGATAAGAACTCTCCTCCGATCTCCATGTTTTATTTAAATTTTGAATGAGAATCGGGCAAGAACTCTCCCCCGACCTTTTAGAGTATTTGTTAGAATCGCATGTCATAAGGACTTTGAACTAAGGATTATGGCGCCTGAGGGCGCTAGAAATCTGTGCAAGGCTTCTCTTAACCCACTGAGCCTTATAACTAGAGGGTGGATACAAGACTAAACTTCTCACTGATCTGCTATGTGATCGCCTTATCAGAACTCTTTGGCTGGCAATATTCGATCTCTTTTGGTTACTAGTTCGAGACCCAATCTTATTTCGATTCCCACTCTATTATGTTATCTCCTAGGCTCGTTTCGTAGCCTGACCTCATAGCTTATTTATCTGACCTACTGTTTGACCTTTGGTTACAACTATCCTTTTATCATTTTTGTTTGTTCAAAAACTCTCCTACGGTAATACCCCTGCTACGTTCTTTTGAGTATTTATAAGTTGCTTATGTATTGAATGTGTACTCTTGAAGGAAATAAAAACTAAATGACGATAGATGGAATTTGCAAATGAAATAAAAAGAAGACACAGGATATTACTACTGGCCTCGACAATCTATTTTGAAATTTCAAAAAAAGAAAGCTGGAGAAAATAAACAAGGGTGTTCGACAAAATGATAGTTAAGACACTTACCTGTGGGAAGTTGAGGAGATGGATGAAATGACTTCGGAATCCACAACTATTGCAAAGTTGAAAGCTAACGACAGAAGGACTAGTGCTTACTTTGAAGTAGTGAGAACCAGGTTAGAATGCAGTTGAGTCAAAGCGATGGGAACCGGGTCGGAATGAAGTTAAGCTAGGAGAATAATATACTGATGTTAGGGTGATGAAGACGAAACTAAACACAAAAAAAATGGTCTTGCAGAGTAATGAATAAACACTGAAAATGAAGAATTTCAGGGTCCAGAACTTCTTCAATGAAAATACTTAAAAAAATTAGTTTCTAAAATTTCTTGAATCTACAAAGGTTCAGAATGGCAAAGTAGCAAGACTGAATCAAAGTCTTTCCACTATAATCACCACCACCTTTTTGTCAGTCCCTCCTTTCTACAGTATTGCATGCAGGTATTTATAGGGAACAGATACTCTTAATGAAGGGTCAGGATCTCTCCTGGGGAGACAGAGGGTTTGGATTCAAAAGGACATAATCCAATGTCTGAGAATTAAAGATAATCAAAATAGTGGGTTGAGATTTCATTCAAAACATCCGTCCTTTCTACTCTTAATCCAACGGCTCAGGGTTTTGCCTTACAAGATGGATCCAAGGGCTGAGAATAAAAAGTGTCGAACCTGTTGTCTGCTTTTTGATCCAAGGGCTCTGGGTCCGTCCTTACAAGTATGATCAATGGTGGAGATCGAGGTGTACAGGACTGCCATAACTGTTTTGGCATCTGTCAGCTAGGTGGGCGATTCTGCAAATGAGGTGTGCGGTGAAGATTTGATCACGCCTGCAATGCTTTAACTAACTTGGCTCTGATTATGAAGAGAGTTGATTGAAAGTTATTTTAATCCCTCCGTACTTTTCGATCTCTATTCCTTCCGATCTCTCTATTATGACCTTCTTCTTTTCCGATTTCTCTCATATCGGGTCCCCCATCGCTTCTCGATCTCTCCCATTCTAGATTTTTCCTCTTGACCTGCCTTGGTCAAAGTAATTAATTCTTTAGTTACCGATGCATCCGCTTCGGTTTTTGCATGCAATAAATGCTCAGGCCCTATATATATATGCACCAACAAGAAATCCCCTTCACACTTCACTTCTCCTCCTTCAGTTTCTCCATTTCTCCAATTCTAGCTTCTCCGGTAATAATCCTGACTATGATGACTACTTTTGATCTTTTTTCGATTGTTTTCTTTGCCCTTCACCTGAAAATTTATGATCCCGGTGATCGGAGAACCATGAGGACAACATCTGATGACAGTGAGGGAACCAGACTAATTTACCAATCAAGATCGAAAGTGATGATTGTGCCGATCTCGAATCGGTCTACCAGTATAATCAGTGGATCGATCTCAGGCAAGAGGACTGCTAATTTCAATCTTAATGTCGGTGACCGCTTCTTGAAGTTCATTTGGCCCCTCACCACATCGGGCGTCCCGACTGTAGCTCGGTTCTAGTCGATGACATCGGCGATGACTCCGCTCAATATCATGAGAGTTATAGTCACCCCATCTGAGCTGCACATCTATCCAACACTTGTGGCTAGCTTTCTGATCAAACACATCTTTTGATTCAGCCACAAGACTAGGCTTTGACATAGGCCACTATTAGGTAAGATGTAGTGCTGATCTTTAGATATCGCCCAAATGATGTAATCCGATCTTTTGAGATCGCCCCAATAATGTAATCAAATCTTTTGAAAATGAAGTGAAATTTTATTTAAATGTTTTTGTTTTATTATCGCATTATTTATTTTCTGATCTCTGACAAGTGCATCCGATCTGGTCACTATTTGCCTATCCCTGAGTCTGAAAATTTTTTCCATTTAATGACTTTGGTTAGCCGATCTCACTTATTTGATTTTTTATTATGTTTCTGGATCCTTCTTACGACGTGTCAAGGAAGCAACCCGATTCCGCTAACCGATGCGTCGCTTGGGACTTCATGAGCATTTAATGCCCATATGGTTATAAATAGGAGTGAAGTAAGTTAGTCATTTCCTTATGTCATTTTCAGAACCTCTTTTAGCAATCCTAGCATTTTCTCTCATTTCTTCAAGTTTTTCTGGCACCGATCACATTCCGGTGAGGATTTTGATTCTCTTCTTAGTTAACTTCTTTTGTTTTCTTGAAAATGAGTGGCACCGAGGGTTAGAGAGCTGCATGCCTGCCTTCCATCCATGTTTCGTGGACCTCAGAAAAGGGCGATGTAATTAGATCAGGCGGTCGAACCAGAATGGCCATCATTCCGGTTACTGGTTCGGTTGCCAGACCGAGGCGAGGATCATTTTCCAGAAGAGAAAACCTGCCAGTGGATGAGTTGCCTTCGGTCCTGAGAGAAACTGATCTTCAATCTTTAAGCCAAGAGTACAACCTGCGGATTGACTCCTTCGAACTGATCAAGTGCCATGGCGACCATCGGGTCGATCACTTCTTTGATGAAGTCGATCTTATCATAGTATACGAAGAGCAGCTGAAGGCCGGGCTCCATTTTCCTTTGGACAAATTTTACAAGGCCGTCCTAAAGTTCCACCACGTCTCGGTAGCTCAAGTGCATCCAAACTCTTGGCGAACTCTAATAGCTTTCCGGGGCCTCTGCCAAGCTAAGGGACTGGAACCCACAGCTAAAGTCTTTGCCCAGCTACATAGGCTTGGCCGAAGAAAGGATGACGAGTTCTGGTTCTTTCAGGCTAAGTTGAACTGCTCCCTCTTTACCGATATCCCTTTTTCATTGAAGAATTGGAAGGACCGCTTTTTCATATTGAGGAGTAAGATTTTGAACGGCTTTGAGGGTATCCCACGGAGTTGGCAACACTTGGTTGCTCCGATCCCGAAGAAGGTCGCCTTAAATAAGGATGAAGACGCCATAGTGAGAGAGTTAAAATATCAGGCGTCTACCCAGAAATTCTCATGCTTAGATGTTGTTATGGCCAAACTAAAGTATTGGATGATGCGGCTGATCACTGGCGAAGAATACAAGCTTTAGTTCTCTAACCTCGGTCTTGGTACTACTCATATCTCTGGTCTCTGAATCTTAGTGAACTCACTGACTTCTTTTTTGTGCAGGTATGGTGGGGGACGATGCTTCCAAGGTGAGCCGCAAGCGAAAGAGGGAGGTCTCCAGAAAAGTGCGGGTGATGAAGGAGGCCACCATTGCTGATGCTCAGACCCCTTGTCTTGAATTAGTAGAGGTGCTGAGCTCTCCTCCCCGATCTCAGGAGCAACCGATCCCTTAGGTAGAGGTCATCACTCCTACTCCTCAGCAAATCGAGCTTCTGCCTCCCCCGCCTCCTCCAATCTCTTCCAATGTGGAAGGGGAGTCCTCGGGTCCTACGGTTAGGATGCTTTCCCAGGGCGCTTAACTCCTGATCCAATCGCTGTAAAGGAACCGCTCTATAAGAGGGAATCCCGGCCTGGCCAAAGTCATGGGAGCTTCCATCTGCTTCCAAGAAGATCGAAATAGGTTGGCAGAGGAGAGCATTGATGATATTTTAGCTCAGACAATGAGCTTAGGCTTAGAGGCCATTGCAAACCAGCACGTACTCAAAGAGAAAGCCCACGCCTTAAGGAAGGAGATCCTTAAGGCGGTCCAAGATGCCTCACCAAGACAGCTCACTTCTCTCTGCTAATGACTACATCGCTAGAATGGAAGATCGGATGAAGCATTATGAGGAGAGGATAGCGGAGGTGGAGCGGGAACTTGAAGACTCCCGAGCTGGTCGGTTTATCGATCTTGCTCTTTATGCTGAAGACCTTCGATCGAAGGAGGAAGAGCTTCGAGCCAAGGATGAGGAGCTCCAAGCTAAGGAAGAGGAGAGCACCACAAAGGGGGCCGGGGCTTATGTGAATGCCCATAATGACCTTCTAGCCGAGCTGAGGAAGCGGTATCCTGAAAAAGACTTCTCCTGGAAGAATGAGCTCGCCCCAAAGGCCGAAGATGAGAGCGACAAGGAGCCAGAGAGAGAGAGAGAGAGAGAATGAGAGAAATGATGATGTACCTGGAGAGTAGGCTAGGGGAGACCCTCCATCCGAATGACTTGTAAATTTTTATTTTGAAATGAATTGAAGTCCTTTTTCTATCCAATTTCTTGATAAGATCAGAAAGCCTCCAAATTGTATGATTACTTAATTGTTTGAACGTATTGGACATCAAACTTGAAAGCAACCATTAACCTAAGTATAAGAGATCGGAAAAACATTACATGTAAACATGAGATCGGACTCAGCCATGACCAAACACCGGGTAAATCTTTAGAACATTAGAATTGGAAAGACTTGATTTGAATTCTTAAGATCGGGATCGTTAGTAGACCAGACAGAAACCTTAACTTTATTTTAAGAAATATCTGGGACATTCAAGTGAGAAGCCTGATTCTAACATTAGCTAAATGAAGTTCCACAATATTTGTAAAGAGAGATCGGAGGCAAGAGTGGATGGTACGGAAACCCATCATCGATTCAAACTCATCTAATAAGAGATCGAAAAATAATTAACTAAGTATGGGATCGATTTATTCTGTGGTCAAGCAATCGATGAGTTGGGAAAAGTCATTTGTGATCGAAGGACATTGGTTGAGAGCGGCTTATAAAGTTGATTAAAAATTCCTTTGGCTTCGGAGGTCGGCCAAAATATGGTGTCTACAGCTGCCTCTCTTTACATAATTTCTATTGAAGGGAATGAAATTCTCTCGTATAGGAATTATGTAAAGATTCAGACCCATATTTTGGGCGGTTGGGGTATGAAAAAGTAGAAGGCTAAGGATTAAATTCAAATTGGATCTAAGAACCAGAGGTTGAGGGCAGGAAATTAAAATGCTAGAATTTAAAATCAACTTGGATCGGGGAACCAGAGGTTGATGGTAGGAAATTTAAATGCTGGAAATTAAAAGGCTAAAAATTAGAATCAACTTGGATCAAGGAACCAGAGGTTGATAGCAAGAAATTAAGATGCTAGAAATTAAAATCAACTTGGATTAAGGAACTAGAGGTTGATAGCAAGAAATTAAAATCAACTTGAATCAAGGAACCAGAGGTTGATAGCAAGAAATTAAAATGCTAGAAATTAAAATTAACTTGAATCAAGGAACCAGAGTTTGATAGCAAGAAATTAAAATCAACTTGGATCAAGGAACCAGAGGTTGATAGCAAGAAATTAAAATACTAGAAAATAAATTCAACTTGGATCAAGGAATCAGAGGTTGATAGCAAGAAATTAAAATGCTAGAAATTAAAATTAACTTGGATCAAGGAACCAGAGGTTGATATCAAGAAAATGCTAGAAATTAAAATCAACTTGGATCAAGGAACCAGACGTTGATAGCAAGAAATTAAAATGCTGGAAATTAAAATGCTGACAAAGCAAGGCTAACCTGACACAAGAAGTTCTCTCGCATCGAAGTGTACTTAACAAGACTCCAAAGATAAATGATTAATAGAGGACAGTCCCAAGACTTGACCAACAACTTCCCTTCTCTTACTCACTTCTCAGGATACCCTTTCTGTTCTTGACCCCTTTCTTATTTTGCAAAAAGCGCCCTTGCGGGTTCTCACTCTCTCATTTGCATGTTTTACTAGGAGTGCCCTTTCGGGTTTTCACCCCTAGTTTTGTTTTTGTTTTTTTTTTTTTAGGCCATCGATCATTTCCTGCAAATCTCATGGCAAAGTACATGAGGTTATCAATATTCAAATCCTAATCTTATGACAAAGTTTTTGTTAGTAATGCCCTAGAGCATATCATTTAGTATGTATCTTGTACATATTTTTATTAATAAAAGGCATTTCCACTTTTCCGTTTACATAATATATTTATGTGTAATAGAAAAGGCCCATTGATATTTTGTTAGAAATATTATTCTTAAGTTGTTAAGAATATGAGTGACAATATTTCTAGCACGAAGTATCATAAATAAGTTCACAATCGAGGAAACTTCATAATAAGGACATGACTTATCCAGAAAGATTGTATTCATGTTTGTTCCCAAGTTATTTATATGAGATATAAATAAGATGGAATGGTGAGTCTCATGCCATATAACAAACATGATAGGCACTTATAAATGATAAGTAGGCCGAACCAGTGACACTTATGACAAGCACATGGAGTTTACTCTTGTCAATGTTTTGTCATAAATCATATCAGTGCATATAATCTTTAGACCTGAGATAGCACAGTTATCTTGTATATAGGTAGTTTGAGTTTGATACTGCTTTCATACTTGTACTGTGTATGGGTATATGGGCATGTGTTGGCTCCTACTAGTTATATATGGAGGTAGGTGTTGATCAAGATGGAATATGTTCCTCTAAGTAAATAGAGATAAAATCCTATGTTCATTTAATTGTTCTTGATGTTTCAAGTTCCTAGCCATGATAGATAGATTTATTCGTAAAAGAGTTTCGATGAGAAAATTTTTAATCAAGAACTGGAATTAAAAGAGAACATAATATTCATAGCAAATGGAGTTTGACATAAACCATGACTCACTTGAGTTGGGATTTTGTAATAGAGAGATTCTAGTGCATGGTAACATATGATTATAGGTTCATTTAAGGTAAACCTTATTACTAATTGGGTGGCCATGGCATGCTATGCTAGGTGTTAACCATGGTCTATGAGGTTTATAAAATGATTTAGAGAAATCATTTATAGTAAGAAAGAGTTCTGATGATATTAAGAGTTGATATCATGTCTCATTGCTAATTAGTGATGAGCCTAGTAAGTCACACACATACACAAGTTATCACCTAATTAAATATGATTTAATTAATTAATTAAAGAGTTTAATTGATTAATTAAATAGGTTTAGTTTGCAATTAGATTGCAAAGTCCTTAGCATGACTTGAAACCAAATCTAGATTATTGGATGTATAATATAAGTTAAATTTATATTTAAAGTGTTTAAATATGAATTTAATTAATGAGAAATTAATTAATAGAGATTAATTAATTAATTTATATTTGATATAAATTAATTAGAAGAAGAAAATAATTATTTTGGGTTAAGAACTCAAAATTAAGACACAGGGGCATTTTGGTCATTTTGCAGTGTGACAAGTGGTACCATGAGATGGTGACACATGGCATAACACATAAGCTTGTCAAATGTTTTTTAATCATGTAAGATGATTAAAATCAATATTAAATATAGGTTTGACACTTGGCACAATGTGATTGGGTCACTTAAACCTATAGCTAATCAAAGGGTGACATGTGGCAAGGGTTTAATGTGTTAACCTAGCTATTTAAGTGTTGTTATGAGAAAATAAAATACAACCAGCGGCCACACTCCTTTGTCATGCCATTTTGCAGCCCTCTCTCTATTCTTCTTCATCTCTCATCAATTCAAAGAGATTAGCCATCAATCTCTTGAATTAAGAACGCTAGAAATTGTTTCTAGTGTCCTGTTTACATCTCTAATCTCTTAAAAGGCAGAACTTGAATTTCTAATTAATAGAAAAAGCTTTAGAAGCTCTTCAAGGGCTGCCATAGGTGTTCTTGGTGTGGACAAGCTAGAGGGACAACATCTGGTGTCCTGAAGACGAATCTCAAAGGCGCAGACATGCTGCAGTACATCGAGAGGTTAGTGTAATCGTTCTTGATTTAATCTAGGGTTCTAAAATTAATCTGATTAATTTTAAAATCTTAAATGGCAAATACAGATACAAAAACATATTAAAAGAGTTTTAATATGTTGTTTATCATTGAAATCAAATAGATAAAAATAAATCTTGCATGATGCATGTGACCCTAGGTGAAAATTTTTGAATTCAATGGTATAAACTTGTGTTTTCACGCTTCCGTTCCTTCAGTTTTAACAGATTAATAGCTCATAAATAAAGGATTAGAAAAAAGATAAAATTAGAGTATGGGTATATAAGAAAGATAAATTAGAGTGTAAGTATATAAGAAAGATAAATTAGTGTGAAAGAATGACTTTATTATGGCTTGAGAAAAAAAAAGATACGATTTCAAAGAAAAAGGGTACAAGAATGGATCTCACAAATTTCTCGTAGTCAACTTTGAACTCCTTTAATTGCTATTATTTCAAGTAATCTTTTGATGAATGTTCGTACCGTGGTGACTTATTGCCTTTCCTGGTCCCGTGCACCCTTCCTTATTTCTCCCTTTTCTGGTTCTAAGGGTCGCCTTTCGAGTTTTCACTCCTAGATTTTTTTTTCTTTTTTCATGATGCCTTTTCGGGTTTTCACCCTTCACTCAGTTTACAGAAAGCGCCCTTACGGGTTTTCGCTCCTTTTTCGCACATTTTGCTAGGAGCGCCTGTCACACCTTACCCCTCTGTAAGGCATAACATGATCCCGTAGAATACCTAATGAACTACCGAACTTCACCTACCGATAACTCATTAAGTACCCTACAAGGGATTTTAAAACAATTTTCTTATCTTTGACAAGTGGTGAGCATTTCTAATGAGTATTTAAAACATTTAGTTGAAATTAAAACTAATTAATATTTTTGGCCATTTTAGTTTTCCGCAAATTTGATAAAAATTTTGTGAGTTTCCTCCGTATTTTGAGAAAACCGTTCTTCAATACTGTAAAAGCACTTCTAAAAGATTTTCTCAACCACTACTTCGGTTTCACAATCAAACTCAATCAATTTATCAAAATTCACAAGTTCAATAATTCTCAAAATACTGTCAATCAATATCATTCATATTTCATTAAAAACAAAATAATTTATACATAACCTTACAAATTTATATCAAAAGAAACACAAACTAAACTTTATTACAAACTTCATACAAATTTGTGTACAAGCTGCTCAAGACCCATTTTTACATGTCCATACATTTATGTGCAATATATACATCAAAAGAAGTATTTACATTAGGGTATAAATTATACCCAAGGCTTCAAACCGATGACTTCACACACCTCAAGAAATACCACGCTTCTCCTCTAATCTCTCAGACTGACAAGAATAAAGCTATCACGAGTACTAAGACTCAGTGGTGCACAACATACTAAAATAATCTTTATGCAAAACTTAAAGCACATTCATTCAAAAATTTGATTAAACATGAAAATTAAATACAATCATGCATTGTAAGATTTTACATGTAAACCAAGTTTATTTCAAAGTATCAAAACACATTTCATAAAACCCACGCTTAAATCATGCCATTCAAACAAATAGAATCTCAATAGCCGAGGCTAAAGAGAAATCACATCACAAGGCTAGCTAGCTCAAATATATGGATATCCATTCACATCCTCTTCTACTTGGCACACCTCAACACTTCTCCAGAGAAGGAATCAAAATTGAACTAATTACCCCCACTAGTCGTGCTAGTGAGGTGTTCAAATATGTGGTCATGACATCGTGGTTTCAAAACTTATCTTAACAATTTGCTAAACATTTTCTTTTCAAATATACATAATAACTTTCAACAATTTAGATCAACATCATAAGAATGTCATAATCCAATATTTCACATTATTTAAAACGATATGCAAAAGATGATTATAAAAGTATATGTTGTGCACAAACCTCAAACGAGTCGTCCTTTAGCCTCGACTCGGTTCCTCGGGTTCCTTCCCGATATTCTTTTCAACTGAAACACACAATTTTACAATGTTTCAGTACTAGAACTTAAAATAAATCCAAAATAAACTTAACTTCACATTTAGCTAGCTCTAACGTGTTAAATTCGACGTTCTCGAAATTTTGTGTTTTGGGTTACTATTCACTGCACTATTCAAGTCAAATTATTGACTTTCTAAGGCTTAATGGGTATGGGAACTCCAACTTCACCCACATACCACATTTTGGTCACCAAACTTGTTGGTTTTGGTCATTTGTTTAAAGCTTAGGTCATTTTGGCAAAATTGCCAATTTTCGGTTTTGGTTCTCCAAAGTTGTACTGTTCCATTGGTCGATCTACTGTTAGAATTTGACAAAACTTTCTTCATAGAAAATGTTCCTTATTGTCTTAAGTGTATTCTCATTTTTGGATCACCCCAATCGGAGTTTTGTAGCTCAAGTTATGGCCAAAATAAGTTTACTGTTCATATGTACTGTTCATACTGAGATTTTAGTGCTGGCAGATTTTTGGTCCAACTTTGGTTAATAATTTGACCAAGTTAAGTTCATATTTTGGTCTCACTTTCTTCATATGAAATGTTGTACTATGTCTTAGGTTTCCATCGGTTCAAGAATTGCCTAAATCCGAGTTTTCTAGAGAGAGTTATAGCCATCCAAACATTGGTGCTCAATGAAAATTCTGCAGAATCTCAGTACAGTAAATTTAACTTTGCTCAATGATTTGAATGAGTTAATGGCCTAATTTGGGTTGGTTTTCTTCATGAAAGTTTTAGATCTATATCATATCTAATTGCTGGTAAAATTTCAGGTCAATTTGACCTACCTAGCTCGAGTTATGACCAAATGAACAGTTACTGTTCATTTGGTCAGTTTAGTGCAGTGGCAGCCTGCTATCAACTCACTTTGGTCAATTGTTTCACCAAGTTTTGGTCAGTTTTTTGCTATGGTTCCTTAATGAAAATTGTGCTCTTTTATGTCTATTTTCATCTCCAATTGGTGGCATATCAATTGGACTTGTAAAATTTGAGTTTTGGTCCTTCAGTGGTTTGGTCATGCCACAAAGAAGATGACCATTTACCTCCGAATTTAGTTTTCATTCCTATCATTCCCACACAAGTTATTTGGTCATAATTGACCATTATTTCATTTCACAATAGGTTAAACATGCCATTTATGCATTTCTCCAAATTTTGGTTCATAAACCCTAGCATTGAAACCTTAATCTCACTAACTCTTGCATTTAACTACTTCTAATAATTTTAATGTTAATCATTTCACTAAGTAAAGCTTCTAAACTCACTCAATTGCATCATATTCATGCAAACCACACTCCTCTCAAGCTGCCCAAAATTTCAATTTAATTCTTTCCCCATATTTGTTTCATTTAAATCAAGTTATTAGCTCACTTAATTACCTAAACATGCCTTTGAATGGAAAAGTAACAATTTAACATACTAACCTTTTGTTAAAGCTTCAAAACCCTATCTTTAATTCTTCTTTCTTCTTGTAATCTCCTTCTTAAGTTGCAATAACAAGCTCTAGGGTGGTTTTTAAGAGAGTTATTTGGATTAAGTGAAGAAAATTAAGCTTAAATGTAAGCTTAAATGGAGGACCATTCATGGAGGAATTTGGGAGGAAAGTGGGGTGGCAAGGAAGAAGAAAATCCTAATTTTTTTCCTTTGGTTTCCTTTACACGTTGTTTTTTTTTTGGCTTATGGAAGACCCCTAATTCCCAAATTAAATAATTCAATTTATTACTTTAGTTATGACATCATGCATGATGTCATAACTTTTGACTTTTTCATTTTCATCTCTTTTTCTTTTTTTTTCTATTAGTTCTTTAATTTAATTCTCGATTCAAATTTTCTTTTCTCCGATTTTATTTGTGATTAGGTCAGAGTCACTCCTGGGTCAATTGACCAAATTGCCCTCGCCTGCTCATCCCGCTTGCAAATAATCCAATATTTCTTCCTCCTCGACCTAATTATTTGACCGACTTAACAGTTCTTTTTCATGATTTTCTTTTCCATCGTGTTCATAAGGGTCCTAAGGACCGCAGCGTCACTTTTTACGGTTCAAAATTTGAGTTTAAAACGACTTCATAGCTGTTCCCGAGGAGGTCACTCATCATTTGTGACTCTCGCTGCTTAACCTCTTATGTTTTGTTTTTCTTATTTATAGTTAACTAATTAAACATTACTAATTATTTGTGTTTATGGCTTCTCAAATTGTCTTAAGTGTGGCCCTAATCCCATTAATTGTCCTGACCGACACCGTCAATAATGTTGAAATCTACCAGCTATGCAACGGGGTGTTACAATTCTCCCCTTAAATAAATTTCGCCTCAAATTTTTACCGTATCAATCTCTCAACAAACAGTGGGTGTTGTCTCCTCATGTCCTCCTCTCGTTCCCAAGTAGCTTCTTGGCCCGAATGATGGTTCCACAAAGACTTTTACCAACGGTATTCGCTATTCCGTAGCCGCTTCACCTCATAAGCCGTAATCTTTATGGGTTCTTCTTCATATGTGAGGTCCGATTCACTTCTATTTCTTCTACTGTAGTACATGAGATGGGTCCGATCGGTACCTCCTCAACATGGACACATGGAAGACATTATGTATCTTCTCCAACTCGAGGTAGTGCCAACCGATATGCCAAAGGACCCACTCTTTCCGTAACCTCATATGGCCCAATAAAACGAGGACTTAGTTTCCTTTCTACTAATCTCATAATCCTCTTCCAAGGAGAAACCTTGAGGAAAACTTTCTCACCCACTGCATACTCAATATCCCTTCTCTTCAGATCAATGTAGGACTTCTGACGATCTGATGCAGCTTTAAGTCGATCTCTGATCACCCGAATTTTCTCTTCAGTCTGTTGAACAATTTTGGGTCCGATCATCTTTCTTTCACCCACGTCATCCCAACACAATGGGGTTCTACATTTCCTGCCATACAAAGCTTCATATGGAGGCATTCCAATGCTTGATTGGTAGCTGTTGTTGTAAGCAAACTCAATCAAAGGCAAGTGTGTATCCCAACTACCCTCAAACTCAATAACACAAGCCCGTAGCATATCCTCCAAGATCTGAATTACCCTCTCAGATTGGCCATCTGTCTGTGGGTGGAATGCCGTACTGAAGTTCAATCTAGTTCCTAGGGCTCTCTGAAGACTACCCCAGAATCTAGAAGTGAACCTAGGATCTGCTGCGATACAATAGATACCGGCACTCCATGCAATCTCACAATCTCATCGATGTACAACCCGCCAATCTGTCCAAATTGTAGTCCATCCGAATCGCAGAAAATGAGCAGATTTAGTCATCACAACAATGACCCAAATCGCATCATGACTCTTTTGTGTCCTCAAGTCCCATCACAAAATCCATCGTTATTCTCTCCCATTTCCACTGCATCGGTAGTGGATGTAACAACCAAATGGTACTTGATGCTCTGCTTCACTTGTCGACAAGTTAGGCATTTGGATACAAACTCGCACATCTCTCTTCATACCCATCCACCAAGAATGCTCCTTTAGCCCTCTATACATTTTTGTACCACTGTGGTGCATGGCAAAAGGAGACTCATGTGCTTCCTTTAAAATGATCCTCCTCAATTCAACATCATTAGGAACACACATTCGCCTGGTGTAGCAATAGACCATCATCTCTCGAGTGAGAATTTCGGTTTCTTGCCTGGGCTTCTTCCATCGCCTTCGATACTTGATCATTCCGGCGACCATTCTAATCTGATCAATCAACACTGGCTGTACATGCCATGCAACTGCTGTCTGCCCCTCATCATTAATCTCTAAGCTGGCATGCAATGATCTTAACTCATGTACCAAAGACAAAGGAGTAACCCGTAGACTTGCCATAGTCTTGCGACTTAAGGCATCACCACAACATTAGCTTTCCCTGGTGATAGTCTATCGCACAATCATAGTCTTTAATCAACTCTAACCATCTCCTCTGTCTCAAATTCAGCTCTTTCTGGGTGCCCAAATACTTCAAACTCTTATGATCTGTGTAGATGTAACATTTCTCCCCATACAAATAATGTCTCCAGATCTTAAGAGCAAACACAATGGCTGCAAGCTCCAAATCATGTGTCGGATAATTCCTCTCATGCGGTTTTAGCTGGCGTGATGCATAGGCAATGACATTTCGATCTTGCATCAACACACAACCTAACCCGTTGTGAGAAGCATCAGAATCAGTATATTCTTTACCCGTGTGGGTAAAGTTAGACTGAGCTTCATCAAACATCTCTTCAATTCATCAAAACTCTGCGGCATTTATCCGTCACCAAATTTTACATCTTTTCTAAGCGGCTTGGTCAATGGAGATGCCAACATGGAGAATCCTTCACAAATCTACGGTAGTATCGGCTAAACCAGAAAACTACGAATCTCGTGACATTTTAGGTGGCCTCCAATTAGGACGACTTCAATCTTACTTGGATCTACCTTAATGCCCTCTTACGATACTACATGCCCCAAAAAGATATTTCTTTCAGCCAAAATTCACACTTCGACAATTTGGCATATAGTCGTTTCTCCTCAAAGTCTGCAGATAATCATGAGATGTCTATCATGCTCTTCTCGCATTCCTCGAATATACCAATATATCATCTATGAATACCACCACAACCGGTCGAGGTATGGTCTGAAAATAGTGTTCATCGATCCATAAAAGCGTATGAGCATTAGTTAACCGAATGGCATGACCAAGAACTCATAATGGCCATAGCGGGTTCTGAAAGCTTTAGAAATACTTTGCTCTTGTACTTTCGGTGATAATAACGATCTCGTGTCAATTTTGGAGAACATGCACCTCAACCGATCAAACAAGTCATCAATGCGGGTAATGGATATCTATTCTTTATTGTCACCTTATTCAATCGCCGATAATCAATACACAAGCGGAGAGTGCCATCTTTCTTCTTTACAAACAACATGGCGCTCCCAAGGTGACACACTAGAGGCGGATAAAGCCCTTGTCAAGCAATTCTTGCAATCGCACTTTCAACTCTTTCAATTCTGCAGTGCCATTCTATATGGCGTTATAGAGATTGGATCCACACCGGGCATAACATCAATTTCAATCGCACCTCTCTTTCGAGGTAATCCGGCAATTCTTCAGAAATACATCCGAAAGTCACATACCGTAGGGATGTCCCTTAGTCTTTGGACTCCCCACAGGTGTCTATCACATGTGCCAAGTATGCTTCACACCCTTTCTCGATCATCTTTCGGCTAGTGCAAATTTAAATGATGTTTGATGGCGATAAATGCCTCTCCCGTGTATGACCACATCACCATACAAAGGAGACCAAAAGTGGTATCTTGATCTCTGATCAATCATAGCATGATGCACGGCTAACCAATCCATGCCTAAGATAATATCATACTCTCTGAAGGGCATCTCAATCAAGTCGACAGAAAACATGTCCTTGGATCACCAAAGGGCTCTATAAATTCTGTTGACCCGGACCTCTTGTCCTAACGAACTAGTTACTAGCACTTCAAAACCCATTTGCACACATGGAACGGCAAGTGAACTGACTATGCTAGCACTAACATATGAATGGGTTGAACCCGGATCAAACAACACAAATACATTTTGACCAGAGATAGAGAATGTACCTACCACATCTAAGTCTCGGCCTCTTCTCGTTGTCTCATCGTGTAGACTCGGTGACGCACTTCCTTGTCTGCATCGACCAATCGTGCCTCGATCACAGCGGTGCCTCTACCTCTGCCTCTTCCTCTGCCAATGTGAACCTCTAGGAGCGGGACTCAATAGATCCCTCGGCGTGTAGTAGGAGCGGACCATATCTCGGAGCACTAGTACAATCTTTAGCTATATGGCCCTTGCCTCCACGATTAAGCAGTGCTCGGTGGCCCAATAACATTCCCCATGAATCTTGCCACAAGTCTCACGGCGGGCGTAATGTGAACCCTCGCTTGGCACGACTGCACCTAGGGGTCTCGACTGTAAAATCGCCTCTGCCTCGCCAAATCGCCACCTCGACCCTGCTGGGTCCACTAAACTTCTTTTTCTTTCCTGAGTAGCACTGAACTCTGCTCAACTGATTTTTCCCCCTTGTCTTTTTCTAATTTCTCGACTTTTTCCTTCACTGGGTTATGCGCTTCAACTCTTTCAGTTCAAGTGCTTGGGACATAAGTTACGAGAAGTTCTTGTGTCGAAATCCTATAACTTGCATCCGTATCTTTGGGCTTCAAACCCGTCTCAAATCTCTTGCATCTTGCTTTCTTGGTAGTAAGGAGACTCTCCGCATAGTGACTCAAAGTGAGAACTCCCTCTCATACTCGCCACCGATCTATTCCCTTATTTTAGACTCAAAAACTCTTGCAATTTCCGATCAACATATGCTGCAGGATGTATTTCATGCGAACTCTCGATAAAGTCATCCTGTGTTAGCAGTGGTTCAATAAGTATGGGGATGGTCTTCCACCTATCATATGCATCCCCTTGCAGTTTAGACACAGAATACTCAAACTTTAATTCATCTTGGCAGTGCAGCTTCTTAAATACTCTGTCCATTCTTTCAAGCCATTGCTCTGCCTCAAGTGGGTCTACTGTACCCTTAAATTCTGCAGCCCCATACTTCAATAATTTATCATATTGTCTGGCTGGAGGCAGTGGTTGTGCCACAGGTGGTTGGGGTGGAGCTTGAGCAGGCATACCCCCAGCCATTTGTTGAAACATTGCCGCTTATCTGTATGCGAATGCGAGAATTTGCGGCATTTGTGGGGTCTTCTTGACCCACCGACATTCGGTAAAGCTGGGCTTCCTTGTGCCTCGGCTTCAACAGATCGCTCAACCGAGCGATCCTTCTTCCATTTCAAGTGAAGTTAGGGTATCTCCTGAACAAGTAACACAAGGAGATTTCCCTCCGTTAGTTCATATTCATGATGTAATGCACTGTATGTAACAAATATGGACATTGAGCAGTTGTACTTAACAAAGAAAAGACACAAATTCACAAGCTAAAACATACTTCAAAAATTTTGCTCTGATACCACTAAAACATGTCACACCTTACCCCTCTGTAAGGCATAACATGATCCCGTAGAATACCTAATGAACTACCGAACTTCACCTACCGATAACTCATTAAGTACCCTACAAGGGATTTTAAAACAATTTTCTTATCTTTGACAAGTGGTGAGCATTTCTAATGAGTATTTAAAACATTTAGTTGAAATTAAAACTAATTAATATTTTTGGCCATTTTAGTTTTCCGCAAATTTGATAAAAATTTTGAGTTTCCTCTGTATTTTGAGAAAACCGTTCTTGAATACTGTAAAAGCACTTCTAAAAGATTTTCTCAACCACTACTTGGTTTCACAATCAAACTCAATCAATTTATCAAAATTCACAAGTTCAATAATTCTCAAAATCATCAATCAATATCATTCATATTTCATTAAAAACAAAATAATTTATACATAACCTTACAAATTTATATCAAAAGAAACACAAACTAAACTTTATTACAAACTTCATACAAATTTGTGTACAAGCTGCTCAAGACCCATTTTTACATGTCCATACATTTATGTGCAATATATACATCAAAAGAAGTATTTACAGTTAGGGTATAAATTATACCCGAAGGCTTCAAACTGATGACTTCACACACCTCAGCAGCTCAGTCTGCTGCTCCTCTAATCTCTGTATCTGCGAGAATAAAGCTATCGTGAGTACTAAGACTCGATGGTGCACAACATACTAAAATAATCTTTATGCAAAACTTAAAGCACATTCATTCAAAATTTGATTAAACATGAAAATTAAATACAATCATGAATTGTAAGATTTTACATGTAAACCAAGTTTATTTCAAAGTATCAAAACACATTTCATAAAACCCACAATTAAATCATGCCATTCGAAACAAATAGAATCTCAATAGCCAGAGGCTAAAGAGAAATCACATCACAAGGCTAGCTAGCTCAAATATATGGATATCCATTCACATCCTCTTCTCTTGGCACACCTCAACACTTCTCCGGAGAAGGAATCAAAATTGAAACTAATTACCCCCACTAGTCGTGCTAGTGAGGTGTTCAAATATGTGGTCATGACACGTGGTTTCAAAACTTATCTTAACAATTTGCTAAACATTTTCTTTTCAAATATACATAATAACTTTCAACAATTTAGATCAACATCATAAGAATGTCATAATCCAATATTTCACATTATTTAAAACGATATGCAAAAGATGATTATAAAAGTATATGTTGTGCACAAACCTCAAACGAGTCGTCCTTTAGCCTCGACTCGGTTCCTCGGGTTCCTTCCCGATATTCTTTTCAACTGAAACACACAATTTTACAATGTTTCAGTACTAGAACTTAAAATAAATCCAAAATAAACTTAACTTCACATTTAGCTAGCTCTAACGTGTTAAATTCGACGTTCTCGAAATTTTGTGTTTCGGGTTACTATTCACTGCACTATTCAAGTCAAATTATTGACTTTCTAAGGCTTAATGGGTATGGGAACTCCAACTTCACCCACATACCACATTTTGGTCACCAAACTTGTTGGTTTTGGTCATTTGTTTAAAGCTTAGGTCATTTTGGCAAAATTGCCAATTTTCGGTTTTGGTTCTCCAAAGTTGTACTGTTCCATTGGTCGATCTACTGTTAGAATTTGACAAAACTTTCTTCATAGAAAATGTTCCTTATTGTCTTAAGTGTATTCTCATTTTTGGATCACCCCAATCGGAGTTTTGTAGCTCAAGTTATGGCCGAAATAAGTTTACTGTTCATATGTACTTTATTCATCTTGAGATTTTAGTCTTTGGCAGATTTTTGGTCCAACTTTGGTTAATAATTTGACCAAGTTAAGTTCATATTTTGGTCTCACTTTCTTCATATGAAATGTTGTACTATGTCTTAGGTTTCCATCGGTTCAAGAATTGCCTAAATCCGAGTTTTCTAGAGAGAGTTATAGCCATCCAAACATTGGTGCTCAATGAAAATTCTGCAGAATCTCAGTACAGTAAATTTAACTTTGCTCAATGATTTGAATGAGTTAATGGCCTAATTTGGGTTGGTTTTCTTCATGAAAGTTTTAGATCTATATCATATCTAATTGCTGGTAAAATTTCAGGTCAATTTGACCTACCTAGCTCGAGTTATGACCAAATGAACAGTTACTGTTCATTTGGTCAGTTTAGTGCAGTGGCAGCCTGCTATCAACTCACTTTGGTCAATTGTTTCACCAAGTTTTGGTCAGTTTTTTGCTATGGTTCCTTAATGAAAATTGTGCTCTTTTATGTCTATTTTCATCTCCAATTGGTGGCATATCAATTGGACTTGTAAAATTTGAGTTTTGGTCCTTCAAAGTGGGTTTGGTCATGCTGCCAGCAGCATGACCATTTACCTCCGAATTTAGTTTTCATTCCTATCATTCCCACACAAGTTATTTGGTCATAATTGACCATTATTTCATTTCACAATAGGTTAAACATGCCATTTATGCATTTCTCCAAATTTTGGTTCATAAACCCTAGCATTGAAACCTTAATCTCACTAACTCTTGCATTTAACTACTTCTAATAATTTTAATGTTAATCATTTCACTAAGTAAAGCTTCTAAACTCACTCAATTGCATCATATTCATGCAAACCACACTCCTCTCAAGCTGCCCAAAATTTCAATTTAATTCTTTCCCCATATTTGTTTCATTTAAATCAAGTTATTAGCTCACTTAATTACCTAAACATGCCTTTGAATGGAAAAGTAACAATTTAACATACTAACCTTTTGTTAAAGCTTCAAAACCCTATCTTTAATTCTTCTTTCTTCTTGTAGTCTCCTTCTTAAGTTGCAATAACAAGCTCTAGGGTGGTTTTTAAGAGAGTTATTTGGATTAAGTGAAGAAAATTAAGCTTAAATGTAAGCTTAAATGGAGGACCATTCATGGAGGAATTTGGGAGGAAAGTGGGGTGGCAAGGAAGAAGAAAATCCTAATTTTTTGCCTTTGGTTTCCTTTACACGCGTTTTTTTTTTTGGCTTATGGAAGACCCCTAATTCCCAAATTAAATAATTCAATTTATTACTGTAGTTATGACATCCTGCATGATGTCATAACTTTGACTTTTCATTTTCATCTCTTTTTCTCTTTTTTTTTTTATATTAGTTATTTAATTTAATTCTCGATTCAAATTTTCTTTTCTCCGATTTTATTTGTGATTAGGTCGAGTCACTCGGGGTCAATTGACCAAATTGCCCCTCGCCTGTTCATCCCGGTTTGCAAATAATCCAATATTTCTTCCGGCTCCCTGACCTAATTATTTGACTGACTTAACAGTTCTTTTTCATGATTTTCTCTTTTCCACTGTGTTCATAAGGGTCCTAAGGACCGCAGCGTCACTTTTTACGGTTCAAAATTTGAGTTTAAAATGACTTCGCAGTCGTTCCCGAGGAGGTCACTCATCGCTGTGACTCTCGGCTCGTTTAACCTCTTATGTTTTGTTTTTCTTATTTATAGTTAACTAATTAAACATTACTAATTATTTGTGTTTATGGCTTCTCAAATTGTCTTAAGTGTGGCCCTAATCCCATTAATTGTCCGGACCGACACCGGTCACCGGAACAGTGAAATCTACCAGGCTATGCAACGGGGGTGTTACAGCGCCCTTTTGGCTTTTCACTCTTACGTTTTTTTTTTTTTTTAGGCATAATACCTTTTGACAGCGTCTGCATTGACGGGTCTTGGGAATTCTTTGTCGTCTATGTGGGTCAAGATCAGGGCACCACTAGAAAACGTCCTTTTAACTACATAGGGTCCCTCATAAGTTGGCAACCATTTTCCCCGGGCATCATTTTGGTTCGGAAGAATCTTTTTCAAGGCTAGATCTCCCAGTTGGAATTCACGAGGGCGAACGCCTTTGTTAAATGCCCTAGCCATTCTTCTTTGGTACAATTGCCCATGACACGCTGCTGCTAGCCTTTTCTTGTCCAGCAAATTCAATTGGTCCAGCCTTGAATGGATCCATTCTGACTCATCGATTCTCGATTCTTTCAGAATTCTCAAGGAGGGAATTTCTACTTCGATAGGCAAAACAACTTCCATTCCGTAAACCAATGAATAAGGAGTTACCCCCGTTGATGTCCTTACAGAGGTCCGGTTTGCATGAAGGGTGAAGGGGAGCATATCATACCAATCTCTATAGGTGATGGTCATTTTTCGGATTATTCTCTTGAGGTTTTTGTTAGCGGCTTCCACCGCCCCGTTCATTTGGGGACGTTATGGTGAAGAATTAAGATGTCGGATTTTGTACTGGTCACATAAACTCCGAATCTTTGGACCATTCAAATTCTTGGCATTGTCCGTGACAATTTCGCTGGGGAGGCCGTGTCGGTAGAGGACATTATTCTTGAGAAATTTGAGGAATGTATTCTGCGTGATGGGAGCATATGATGTTGCCTTGACCGATTTAGAAAAGTAGTCAATAGCTACCAAGATGAACCTGTGCCCATTGGATGCTTTGGGATTAATGGGACCAATCACATCGATGCCCCACATTGCGAAAGGCCAAGGTGAGATAAGATTAAACAATTGATGAGGCGGAACGTTTATCGGATCCACATAGATTTGGCACATATGACACTTCCGAAAGTATTTGATGCAGTCTTTCTCCATAGTAGCCCAGAAGTATCCCCGTTTCATGATTTGCTTGGCCATCATATGCCCATTAGCGTGGATTACGCAATTCCCCTCATGAGTCTCAAAAAGGATTTTTCTTGCTTCTTTTGCATCTATGCACCTCAACAATTCGCCATTGGAGCTTTTTTTGTACAAAATCTCACCACTGGGGAAGTATCCCAAAGCTAGTCTCCTGATCATTCTCCTTTCGTTTCTACTTGCCCCTAGAGGGTATTCCCTAGTTTTGATGTAGACCTGGATATCATGATACCAGGGTTTGCCATTAGTTTCTTCTTCGACCATGAAATAATAAGCTGGCTCATCCCTTGCTTTGATCTGCAATACCTGAGTCGTCTGCCCCTCTTCCATCTGAGCTATGACAGCCAGAGTGGCTAGTGCGTCCTTGAATTGATTCTTGTCCCAACTGAGGTGAGTGAAAGAAATTTCTTCAAATTTCTTGATCAATTCCAGTAGGTACTTCTGATATGGGATCAGCTTCAGGTCTTTGGTTTGCCATTCTCCTTTGACTTGATAAATGATCAAGGCCGAATCTCCATACACTTATAATTTCCTGACCTTCATTTCAATGGCGGCCTGTAAACCCATCACACAAGCTTCGTATTCTGCGAGGTTGTTGGTGCAGTCAAATCTTAGCTTGAAAGCTATCGGGAAGTGTTTTCCATTAGGGGATACAAACACAGCTCCGATCCCATTACCAGACAAATTAACTGCTCCGTCAAAATACATTTCCCTTACATCAGCTGGTTCCTTATCCTCGCTGCCGACCTCATTAACATGCTCATCTGGGAATTCGAAATCCAGGGCTTCATAATCTTAGATCAGGTTTTTTGCTAGGAGATAAGCAATTACACTCTTACCGCCTTTCTGGTCATATAGACAATGTCATATTGAGAGAGTATAACCTACCAATGTCATATAGACAATGCCTTTTTGGTCATGAAATTTGCAAATGAAATAAAAGAAGACACAGGAAATTACTACTGGCATCGATAATCTGTTTTGAAATTTCAAAAAAAGAAAGCTGGAGAAAATAAACAAGGGTGTTCGACACAATGATAGTTAGGACACTTACCTGTGGGAAGTTGAGGAGACGGATGAAATTGAAGGAGCGGAAGCGTGAAAAACACTAGTTTATACTATTGAATTCAAAATTTTTCACCTAGGGTCACATGCATCATGCAAGATTTATTTTTATCTATTTGATTTCAATGATAAACAACATATTAAAACTCTTTTAATATGTTTTTTGGATTTGTATTTACCATTTAAGATTTTAAAATTAATCAGATTAAACCCTAGATTAGATCAAGAACAAATACACTAATCTCTTGATGCACTGCAGCGTATTTGTACCTTTGGGATGCATCTTTAGGACACCAGATGTTGTCCCTCTAGCTTGTCCACACTAAGTTCACCTATGGCAGCCCTTGAACAACTTCTAAAGCTTTTTCTAGTCATTTTGTCCTCAAGGTAAGATTCACAAGTTGGAGTAGGCTCAGAGCCCAATGAGGATAGAATCCTCATTTTCTCCAGTTTTGCAATCCTATCTTTTGCAACATGACATAACCTTAAGTGCCAAATATATTTTGAACTTGAGTTCATTTTCACCATGGCATTGCATTCATTTAGATCACTTGCATTCATTTTATGTTTGTCATTATTATCCAAATAATAAAGACCATCATTCATATAACTCGAACAAACATATTTATTTCTAAAATAAATATTGCAAACATCATCTGTGAACTGAAATTCATAGCCATTTCTAGTCAAACTAGATATAGAAATGATGTTCTTAAAAGCATCAGGTACATATAAAATATTATCCAAACACAAAACATGTCCAGACATGTAAAAAGATTTAGATCCTATGGCTAAACCTTCAACAGTTGAGCCATCGCCAATCTGGAGTCTAACATCTCGAGAACGCAAGCTGCTACTATTTGCTAGTTCCTGCATATCATAAGAAATGTGAGAACTGGCACCAGTATCTAAAACCCAAGATGTAGATGAACTATTAGTATTATCAGAATCTAAATAACAAGATATAGACATACCTTTCGAAGGTCTATCCTTCTTGTCCTTCAGAGAAGCAAGATACTCTAGGCAGTTCCTTTTCCAGTGCCCATCTTTCTGGCAGTGGAAACACTTTCCTTTGCCTCCATCAACTTTAGTCTTCCCTTTCTATTTAGCTATTTTCTTGTAAGGACCCGGAATCTGAGGTTTCTTTTTCTTATTGCCCTTCTTCTTGTTGGACTTTCCAGTAGAAGAAGATGCAATAAAAAATATCTCTTTTCCTTTATTGCCCGGCATATTCTTTTGGGCAATAACCAGCATGTTGAGTAAACCAGCCAAGGTGAATTCCTATTTACATATGGAAATTTGTCACAAAATTCCCAAAAGACTCAGGAAGGGACTAAAGGATCAAATCCGTCTGTAGTTGGAAATCCATGTTGAAGTCAAGATGTTCTAGCCGCTCAATCAGCCGAATCATCTTATGGACATGATCTCCAACATTCTGTCCCTCAGACATCCTCATGTGGAATAGCTATCTAGATATCTCATACCTAGCATTCCTGCTGTGCTCACCATACAACTTTTTAGGTGAAGGAGGATCTCACTCGCACTCTGCATGTTCTCATGCTGCTTCTGTAACTCATTACTCATAGAAGCAAGCATGTAACACAGCTCTCATATCATGCTCCTTCCACTTGTCCAAAGTTTCATGTTCCTCTTGTGTGGCCTCTGGAGGTAAAGGAACAGGAACATTTGAGTCTAAAACATATCCTATATGTTCAAGGTTCAGGGCAAGTTTCAAATTTCTTAGCCAATTAGATAGATTAGGTCATGTCAACCTATTGTGATCAAGTAAGCTTGCAAAGGATATTGGATGGTGGTGGTTATTCTGTGCTCATTATTATCAGAAAATTAACTGCAGAAAATAACCAGATTAATTAGTAAATATATCATGTAATTAACCAAAATGATTATTGTCTTTTAATCAAATTGGTCCTCCCACTAACTTAGCGAATCCTACACTTCCAAAGTAGAAAATGGAAATCCTAGTTGGATGGATTTCTAGTGGGTGATTGAATTCTTATAATTCTATTGATCATCCTCAGGTACATCCATTATTGGAATTACAATAAACTATAAGTGAGTAACTCCTTGCCCATCACATCTCATGTGAGGTTCAATCCTTAACCTAGCCCCTAATGCTCAAAATCTCAAGTACATCCATTATTGACTTATCTTGCATTAGTTAAGTTGATCCCATTGAGTCAGTAATTATGCAAATAATTTTAATGTCCTCAGGTACATCCAATATTGGCCACCAAACCATTTACATATTTACAACATCTCATGCTTAACAATTATTCTTAAGAAAATCTCTTGAATTAATTGCATCATATGCAACTATTTAAAATTTCTTAAAATAATTAGCCCAATGGAGGGCCCATGTTATAATTACTTTAATTATAGTATTTTCAACTTAATCATTTGTTTGGAAGATTTTATGGTCATCCTAATTACTATTAAGGTCTCACTTTGTACATTATCTAATTAGCATGCATATATCATATAATTGCATACATTCCATACATCTCATGCATTCATGGATAATAATAAATATGGTATGATCATGGACTTTCTAAGGGATTCAATTCTGAGCTACCAAGAATTGAATCAGGGCATTCCTAGGTGCATTTCATTCATTCATATTACAAGAGTTGCTGAAGGAGTACATAATCAACACTTGACATTGAATTCCTCCCACTGGTCCCACTAATGCTCTTGACCTCCTTGATCTTCTTGCAATCCAATATTACATAGTAATCCTTGGCATACCAAGGCGAATTTACAAAAACTTAAATAAATGAAATTACAACCCAAAATTATTACAACCTTAATAATATATGCCCAAAATAAATTAAAATAAATTAATTAATTTACAATCCCAAAGAAACATAAAAGAAATAAATTCAATCACATTGGTCTTTTATAGTCCATGATCATCCATCATGCCTATCACTATTTAACAATTAAATAAAACATACATACTTAAATTAAATTGAATATCTTATATTCAACTTAAAAATTCAGATTTGAATATGATTCAAACAAATTTAAAAATTCAAATTTGAATTACATTCAAACAACCTTAAAAATTCAGATTTGAATCACATTCAAACAATTCAGATTTGAATATTATTCAAATAACTTTAAAAATTCAGATTTGAATATGATTCAAACAACTTTAAAAATTCATATTTGAATTACATTCAAACAACTTTTAAAATTCAGATTTGAATCACATTCAAACAATTTTTTAAAATTCTGATTGAATCAAAATTTAATTGTGTGATTAAAACTCTAATTAAACAATTTAATTAGACATAGGATGAACTTTTAGATCATACAACAATTGCAAATTAAAAGGCCAAACCTTGCGCACACCATGGGAGGAGCCAAACCATGCGCACCCATAGTGCACTCCACCATGCTACCACCTCTTTCATTCCAACCAATAATGAATTGATCAACTTTTGATCAAATCACACAATCAAATCTCATATTGAATAATCTAAATGGCAAATATAGTGGCTCTGATACCAATTGAAGGGGCAGAAGCGTGAAAAACATAGGTTTATACCATTGAATTCAAAAATTTCCACCTAGGGTCACATGCATCATGCAAGATTTATTTTTATCTATTTGATTTCAATGATAAAATACATATTAAAACTCTTTTAATGTGTTTTTTGGATCTGTATTTTCCATTTAAGATTTTAGAATTAATCAGATTAATTTTAGAACCCTAGATTAGATTAAGAACAAATACACTAACCTCTTGATGCACTGCAGCGTATTTGTACCTTTGGGATGCGTCTTTAGGACACCAGATGTTGTCCCTCTAGCTTGTCCACACCAAGTTCACCTATGGCAGCCCCTGAACAGCTTCTAAAGCTTTTTCTATGAATTAGAAAATCAAGTTTTTCCTTTTGAGAGATTAAGATGTAAACAGAACACTAGAAACGATTTCTAGTATTTTTAATTCAAGAGATTGTTTGTTAATCTCTTGGAATAGATGAGAGATGAAAAAGAAGAGAAAGGAGAAGCCTTTCGAGGTGGCAGCACAAAGAAGAGGCAGCAGCTTGTATTATTTGTTCTTTTGTAACAACACTTATATAGTGAGGTCATCACTTAAAACCCTTGACACATGTCACCTTCTGATTGGTTCTAGGTTTAATTGACCCAATCACATTGTGCCAAGTGTCAAACCTATATTTAATCTTAATTTTAATCATCTTACATGATTAAAAGATATTTGGCAAGCTTATGTGTAATGCCATGTGTCACCATCTCATGGTGCCACATGTCACCCTGTGAAATGACCAAAATGCCCCTGTGTCTTGATTTTGAGTTCTCAATCCAAAATAATTATTTTTCTTCTTCTAATCAATTTATATCAAATATAAATTAATTAATTAATCTCTATTAATTAATTTCTCATTAATTAAATTCATATTTAAACACTTTAAATATAAATTTAACTTATACTATACATCCAATAACCTAGATTTGGTTTCAAGTAATGCTAGGGACTTTGCAATCTAATTGCAAATCAAACCTAATTAATTAATTAATTAAACTCTTTAATTAATTAATTAAATCATATTTAAATTGGTGATTACTTGTGTATGTGTGTGACTTACTAGGCTCATCACTAATTGATAATAAGACATGATATTAACTCTTAATATCATCAGAACTCTTTCTTACCATAAATGATTTCTCTAAACCATTTTATGCACCTCATAGACCATAGTTAACACCTAGCATAGCATGCCATGGCCACCCAATTAGTAATAAGGATTACCTTAAATGAACCTATAATCATATGTTACCATGCACTAGAATCTCTCTGTTACAAAATCCAAATTTGAGCTGGAGTCATGGTTTATGTCAAACCCCATTTGCTATGAATATTATGTTCTCCTTTAATTCCAGTTCTTGATTAAAAGATTTTCTCATCAGAAACTCTTTTCTGAATAAATCTATCTGTCCTGGCCAGGAACTTGAAACATTAAGAATAATTAAATGAACATAAGATTTTATCCCTATTTACTTAGAGGAACAAATTCTATCTTGATCAACACCTACCTCCATATATAACTAGTAGGAGCCAACACATGCCCATATACCCATACACAGTACAAGTATGAAAGTAGTATCAAACTCAAACCACCTATATACAAGATAACTGTGTAATCTCAGGTCTAAAGATTATATGCATTGATATGATTTATGACAATGCATTGATAAGAGTAAACTCCATGTGCCTATCATAAGTGTCGCTGGTTCGACCTACTTATCATGTATAAGTGCCTATCATGTTTGATATATGGCATGAGACTCACCATTCCATCTTATTTATGTCTCATATAAATAACTTACGAACAAACATGAATACAATCTTTCTGGATAAGTCATGTCTTCATTATGAAGTATCCTCGATTGTGAACCTATTTATGATACTTTGTGCTAGAGATACTGTCACTCATATTCTTAACAATATAAGAATAGAATTTCTAACAAAATATCAATGGACCTTTTCTATTACACATAAATATATTATGTAAACGGAAAAGTGGAAATGCCTTTTATTAATAAAAGATGTACAAGATACATACTAAATGATATAATCTAGGGCATATTACTAATAGAAATGACTTCGGAATCCACAACTATTGCAGAGTTGAAAGCTGACGACCGAAGGACTAGTGCTTACTTTGAAGTAGCGAGAACCAGGTTAGAATGCAGTTGAGTCGGCGGCGAGCAGAGTCGGAATGAAGTTAAGCTAGGAGAATAATATACTGATGTTAGGGTGATGAAGACAAAACTGAACACAAAAAAAATGGTCTTGCAGAGTAATGAACAGACACTAATAATGAAGAATTTTAGGGTCCAGAACTCCTTCAATGAAGATACTTAAGAAAACTAGTTTCTAAAGTTTCTTGATTCTACGAAGGTTCAGAATGGCAAATTAGTAACACTGAATCAAATTTCAGAGTCTTTCCACTATAATCACCACCACCTTTTTGTCCGTCCCTCCTTTCTATAGTATTGCATGCAGGTATTTATAGGGAACGGGTGCTCTTAATGAAGGGTCAGGATCTCTCCTCGGGAGACAGAGGGTTTGGATTTAAAAGGACATAATCCGATATCTGAGAATTAAGGAGAATCAAAATGGAGGGTTGAGATTTCATTCAGACTATCCGTCCTTTCTTCTTTTAATCCAACGGCTCAGGGTCTTGCCTTATAAGATGGATCCAAGGGCCAGGAATAAAAAGCGACGAACCTGTTATCAGCTTTTTGATCCATAGGCTCCAGGTCCGTCCTTACAAGTATGATCAACAATGGAGATCAAGGTGTACAGGACTGCCATAACTGTTTTGGCATCTGTCAGCTAAGTGAGTGATTTTGCAAATGAGGCGTGCAGTGAAGATTTGATCATGCCTATAACGCTTTAACTAACTCGGCTCTAATTATGAAGAGAGTTGATTGAAAGTTATTTTAATCCCTCTATGCTTTCTGATCTCTATTCCTTCCGATCTCTCTATTATGACCTTCTTCTTTTCCGATCTCTCTCATATCGGGTCCCCCATCGCTTCTCGATCTCTCCCATTCTAGATTTTTTCTCTTGACCTGCCTTGGTCAAAGTAATTAATTCTTCAGTTACCGATGCATCTGCTTCGGTTTTTGTATGTAATAAATGCTTAGGCCCTATATATATATGCACCAACAAGAAATCCCCTTCACAATTCACTTCTCCTCCTTCAGTTTCTCCATTTCTCCAATTCTAGCTTCTTCAGTAATAATCCTGACTATGGTGACTACTTTTGATCTTTTTTTGACTATTTTCTTCGCCCTTCACCTGAAAATTTATGATCCCGATGATCAAAGAACCATGAGGACAACATCTGATGACAGTGAGGGAACCAGACTAATTTACCGATCAAGATCGAAAGTGATGATTGTGCCAATCTCGAATCGGTCTACCAGTATAATCAGTGGATCGATCTCGAGCAAGAGGACTGCTAATTTCAATCTTAATGTCGGTGACCACTTCTTGAAATTCATTTAGCCCCTCACCACATCGGGCATCCTGACTGCAGCTCAGTTCTGGTCGATGACATCGGTGATGACTCCGCTCAATATCATGAGATTCATAGTCAGCCCATCTGAGCTGCACATCTATCCAACACTTGTGGCTTGCTTTCTGATCAAACACATCTTTTGACTCAGCCACAAGACTAAGCTTTGACATAGGCCACTACTAGGTAAGATGTAGTGCTGATCTTTAGAGATCGCCCAAATGATATAATTCGATCTTTTGAGATCACCCCAATAATGTAATCCGATCTTTTGTAAATGAAGTGAAATTTTATTTAAATGTTTTTGTTTTATCATCACTTTTTTTATTTTCCGATCTCTGACAAGTGCATCCGATCTGGTCCCTATTTGTCGATCCTTGAGTCTGAAAATTTATTCCATTTAATAACTTTGGTTAACCGATCTCACTTATTTGATTTTTTATTATGTTTCTGGATCCTTCTTGAGACGTGTCAAAGAAGCAACCCGATTCTGCTAACCGATGTGTCGCTTGGGACTTCGCGAGCATTTAATGCCCAGACGGGTATAAATAGGGATGAACTGAGTTAGTAATTTCCTTATGTCATTTTTAGAACCTCTATTAGCAATCCCAGCGTTTTCTCTCGTTTCTTCAAGTTTTTCCGGCACCGATCACATTCCAGTGAGGATTTTGATTCTCTTCTTGGTTAACTTCTTTTGTTTTCTTGAAAATGAGCGGTGCCGAGGGCCATAGAGCTGCAAGCCCGCCTTCCATCCATGTTTCGTGGACCTCGAAAGAGGGCGATGTAATTAGATTGGGAAGTCAAACCAGCACGACCATCATTCTAGTTACTGGTCCGGCTACCAGACCGAGGCGAGGAGCATCTTCCAGAAGAGAAAACCTGCCAGTGGATGAGTTGCCTTCGGTCCTAAGAGAAATCGATCTTCAATCTTTAAGCCAAGAGTACAACCTGCGGATTAACTCCTTCGAACTGATCAAGTGCCATGGTGACCATCGGGCCGATCACTTCTTTGATGGAGTCGATCTTATCATAGTATACGAAGAGCAGCTGAAGGCTGGGCTCCATTTTCCTTTGAACGAATTTTACAAGGCTGTCCTAAAGTTCCACCACGTCTCGGTAGCTCAAGTGCATCTGAACTCTTGGCGGACTCTAATAGCTTTTTGGGGCCTCTGCCGAGTTAAGGGACTGGAACCCACGGCTAAAGTCTTTGTCGGGCTACATAGGCTTACCCGAAGGAAGGATGACGAGTTCTAGTTCTTTTACGCTAAGTCGAGCTGCTCCCTCTTTACCAATCTCCCTTCTTCATTGAAGAATTGGAAGGACCACTTTTTCATATTAAGGAGCAAGATTCTGAATGGCTTTGAGGGTATCCCATGGAGTTAGCAACACTTGGTTGCTCCAATCCCGAAGAAGATCGCCTTAAATAAGGATGAAGACGCCATGGTGAAAGAGTTAAAGTCTCAGGCGTCTACCCAGAAATTCTCATGCTTAGATGCGGTTATGGCCAAACTAAAGTATTGGATGATGCGGCTGATCACTAACGAAGAATACGAGCTTCAGCTCTCTGCCTTGGTCCTGGTACTACCCGTATCTCTGGTCTCTGAATCTTAGTGAACTCACTGACTTCTTCTTTGTGCAGGTATGGCAGGCGGCAATGCTTTAAAAGGAAAGCCACAAGCGAAAGATGGAGGTCTTCAGAAAAGTGTGGGCGATGAAAGGGCCACCATTACTGATGCTCAGACCCCTCGTCGTGAATTAGTAGAGGTGCCGAGCTCTCCTCCCTGATCTCAGGACTAACCGATCCCTGAGGTAGAGGTCGTTGCTCGTACTCCTCAGCAAATCGAGCTTCTGCCTCCCCTGCCTCCTCCGATCTCTTCCAATATGGAAGGGGAATCCTCGGGTCCTACAGTTAGGACACTTTCCCCAGGCGCTCAACTCTTGATCCAATCGCTAGAAAGGAACCTCTCTACAAGAGGGAATCCCGGCCTGGCCAATGTCATGGGAGCTTTCATCTGCTTCCAAGAAGATCAGAACAGGTTGGCAGAGGAGAGCATTGATGATATCTTAGCTCAGACAATGAGCTTAGGCTTAGAGACCATTGCAAACCAGCCTGTACTCAAAGAGAAAGCCCACGCCTTAAGGAAGGAGATCCTTAAGGTGGTCCAAGATGCCTCAGCTGCATAAGCTCAGCTCTCCTCTGCTAATGACTACATTGCTAGAATGGAAGATCAGATGAAGCATTATGAGGGGAGGATAGCGGAGGTGGAGCGAGAACTTAAAGACTCCTGAGCTGGTCGGCCTTCCGATCTCGCTTGTTATGCTAAAGACCTTCGAGCGAAGGAGGAAGAGCTCCGAGCCAAGGATGAGGAGCTCTAAGCTAAGGAAGAGGAGAGCACCACTAAGGAGGCTGGGGCTTATGTGAACGCCCATAATGACCTTCTGGTCTAGCTGAGGAAGTGGTATCCTGAAGAAGACTTCTCCTGGAAGAATGAGCTCGCCCTAAAGGCCAAAGATGAGAGCGACGAGGAGCCAGAGAGAGAGAGAGAGAGAATGAGAGAAATGATGATGTACCTGGAGAGCAGGCTGGGGGAGACCCTCCAGCCGAATGACTTGTAAATTTTTATTTTGAAATGAATTGAAGCCCTTTTTCTGTCTAATTTCTTGATGAGATCGGAAAACGTCCAAATTGTATGAGTACTCAATTGTTTGAACGTATTGGACATCAAACTTGAAAGCAACCATTAACCTAAGTATAAGAGATAGGAAAAACATTACATGTCAACATGAGATCGGAATCAACCATGACTAAACACTAGGTAAATCTTTAGAACATTAGAATTGGAAAGACTTGATTTGAATTCTTAAGATCGGGATCGTCAGTAGACCGAACAGAAACCTTAACTTTATTTTAAGGAATATCTGGGACATTTAAGTGAAAAGCCCAATTCTGACATTAGCTAAATGAAGTTCCACAATATTTGTAAAGAGAGATCGGAGGCAAGAGTGGATGGTATGGAGACCCGTCATCGATTCGAACTAATCTAATAAGAGATCGAAAAACAATTAACTAAGTATAGGATCGATTTATTCCGTGGTCGAGCAATCGATGAGTTGGGAAAAGTCATTTGTGATCGAAGGACATTGGCTGAGAGCGGCTTATAAAGTCGATTTAAAAGTCCTTTGGCTTTGAAGGCGGCCAAAATATGGTGTCGACAAGGTTTGTGCTATTTCTCTTTACTTTCTCTTTAGATTTCATGTTGGGAGCATGAATTGAGTTGGAAATTTAGGAACTGAAAGAAAATAATCATGTATGGACCAACTTCAATTTTTGGCAACCTTGATGATTGAAGTGTTTGATGAGTTTTGAATGAGTTAAAATTGTTTATGGGTGGCTTTTGAATGTGAATATGAGACTTATAACATCATTAAGTATGTTGAATTGATGTATGTGCATGAATGGATACTTGAGAATTAGGGTTTGAGGCATGAAGTAGGTTTTTGTTCATGTGTTGGTGAATGAAAGTCCTAATGGTCAATTAGTGACCATTGGGCTATGTTTGATGAGGAATTGAAGTGAATTATAGCTTTGGATTTGAGGTTGGGTATGCTGCCTCATAGGACCTACAGGGCTAGATATGAGTCCAGCAAGTTTGGGCAGCTGTAACTTGAGTGGTGTAGGTTAAATTAGTGCAAGGCTAATTGGAAATGAAATTAGACACATAATGGCACAACTTTGATGGAGAACCTTTGCCCAAAAAATAAACTTAGGATACCCTAAAAATCGACCAAATCTGGATAACCAACCTGCTGATCCTGGAAATTGACCAAATAAATAGTGTTTGTTCATTTGGCCATAACTCAGTGTAGAAATATTCAAATGACCTGAATCTTATATCAATAAAAAGACTAAACAATTTAGAACAACTTTCAATAAGAACATAAACTCAAATTCTGAATCTAACCAATTCAAATTGCTAGTCTAAATTAGGACACCAAATCTGGTAGAACCAAATTTGCCCAGAAAATCTGGGTAAGGTCTAATCCGGCCAGTTATGGTAAATTGGCCATAACTTAAGCTAAAAAACTCCAAATGGAGTGATTCAAAAAGGAAATTAAAGAAGACACATAAAGGAACAACTTTGATGAAGAAACTTTTGTCAAATTTCCACTGTAATAATGACCAATATAATAGTAAACTTAAGGTATGAAATCTGAAAATTTTGAATAACATAAAATAAGCTTTGAAATGGTATTGGCAATCAATGCCAACAAAAATAAAATGCAAAATGTGGTATCTTGGTGAACTTAGGCTTAACAAATCTATTATGAATTAAAAAGTCAACTTTTATGTAGGAATGGCCAAGTGAATAATAACAACTAAAATTAATGGAGTGAAAAGTACCTCACTTAAATGATTTAATGAATGTTTAAATTATGTAAATGTGTAGATGAGGTTTGTATTCTCATCACAAATAGAACTTAGAAGACATTGTTAATATTGTCACACCCTACCCCTCCATAAGGCATAACATGATCCCGTAGTATACCTAATGAATTACCAACTTCGTCTACTGATAACCCATTAAATACACTACAAGGGATTTTAAACCTTTTCTTACTTCTTTTTATAGTGGTGAGCACTATTGACAGGTGTTAAAATTTTTTTTAACTGAAGTGAAACCAAATAACACATTTGAACTATTAACAATTTCTGTAAAAATTTTGGCAGAGTGCCATCTGTATTTTGAATAAAACAATTCTTAAAAAACCTGTAAAAAGCACTTAAAATATATAATTCCTCAATCCCAAACTCTAATAATTTGTTCAACACAATAAATTTCTCAACATTATCAACTCAGTTTAACAATCAATTTTCCGGTGTTTCCAAAAAAACTGAGATAAGATAAATTTATCACAAAACTTTTACAGGCAAAATAGTTTACAATTTTAGTTTACAACTGCTCAAGACCAAGTACAATATATATATACAGTGCACATACATTACAACAAAAACTACAAAATATGGTATACTCAATATACCCGGCGAAATCTCAAAATGTGGTACAAGCAGCCTACTCTGCTGCTCTGTCCGTCTGTCTACCTGCGACAGAAATGAAAAAGCTATCGCTAAATAAAATTTACTCAGTGATGTACAATAATAATTTGAAATGCGATATATAAAACTTTTATTGACAATTTACAAATCAAATAATTTACAATTCCATCTCACAATCTATAAAGTTCATATAACACAAATTTGATCATATAATTGAATAACACAGTTTTGCCAATCAATAACACAATTTGATCAAATAACTGAATAACACAGTTTTTCCAATCAATAACACAATTTGATCAAATAACTGAATAACACAGTTTTTCCAATCAATAACACAATTTAGGCCATGACACAAATTTTCCTGAACATGCCTTGTTGTACACCACGACAAGGCACACTCACCCCAATAATCGAAATCAATGAGGGAGGAAGCTAGCTAGATAATGAGAACTCATCCACACTCACCTCAGACTGGCAAGTCAAAGAGGGAGGAATATAATCACACTCACCCCATAAATGGAGGAGGAACATAGTAACATTTTAATGCCAAGTGTGAATCAAAACAATTCCAAATCACAATATTTTATACAAACCACAATTCACATTTTATCTCAAAATTTCCATTTGCAAAGTAGGCAACACAATAATTTCCAAATACAATTCCCAAAGTTAAAACAATAAAAAATTATTGATAACTCAATTCTCCAAATAAATTTTCTGGTAAAGCAGTGAATATAAAAAGTATTGTGCACAGACCTCTGATATATGCCTCTTAGCCCTGACTCAATGTTCCTTATGTTTCTCAATATCCTTTTCAACTGAAACACACAATTTAAAGTGTTTCAGTACTCAATGAATTTGTTTCTAACAATAAAATCAAATATTTAAATTTTTTTGTACTATTCCCTTCAATTCATTTCATTAGTCAATCTATAATGTTGACCCTTGATGCACTCTAAGTGAATTAGGTTTAATGTTACCAATATGTCACATTTTATAGCCTTTTAGTGTTGGTGCATGTTACCAAATTCATTTTCAAGTATATTGCATTTTATTGCAATTTGCTGAATTTCGGTATACTAATTTGACCTAGCTAGACGAAACTAGTTTCCTCGGTTTTCGGGTTTTGGTCCAAACTATAACCTTGTAGGTCTATGTCTTATTGCACGCGGAGCAAAATTTCAAGTCATTCTGAGTTATGTAGACCAAGATATGGTCAATTTACCAATGCTAGATAGAATGCACTAAAATGGTAGGCTTAGGTCATTTTTAGGTCACTTTTGGTTCGGCCAGTTTTGGTACCTGAACTTGTGCAAGCTATTTGGCTTGGTTTTGGCCATTTCTGGGCTTTGGTGTCTTCATAAGAATTGTAGATCTATATCTAAACTATTCATGGTAAAAATTTCAGGTCATTTGAACCTGTTTTGAGTAAGTTATGGTCAAAACACTAACTGCTGCTCAAATGGTCAATTTTCAGGCTTTCAAGTCACTAATCTGGATTTGGTCATTTTTCGAGTCACCTTCTAGGCAGAATTTAGGTAAGCTTCCTTCATGAAAGTTGGCACTTTTTGTGCCTAGTTTCACCTCCAATTGGTCTCATACCAATTGGAGTCACACACTTAAGGTTCTAAGCTAAAACACACACTGCCCTGCTACACATTCTCCAACACTTACCAATTACACATTCAATACTTACCAAGTTTGCCTTTCATGCCAATTCTGATTTGGTACCATAACATTAACACACTTTACATCACATTTTGGTTATTTTGGGCAACTTGTAACCACTCTTAATATACACATTATAACTCAAAATTTTCAAAGTCCAATTACAATAATTTAACCACATGAACATACCTCATTCACATGTCCAAATCCAAACAATTATTCACATACATGTGTTGCCACCATAAGCAACATAATTCAACAATATTTCATGAACTTAAACACTTCAATCTTCTTCATGAGGCTGCCACAAGTTTACACATACCCATCAACTTCCATTTTCACTTTTCAAGCTTGCAAATCAAACTTTACACATGGAATTCAACTTCAATACAATTAAACATTTAAATCAACATCCAAACAACCATTTACATGCAAGGAAAAACTGTTCATGGTGAGGTTTCATGGCTGCCAAAATGGCTCAACTCCAATAATTCATCAAACATAAAAAAATTCTTCCATAAATTAACTACCCACAACCTTGGTTACACTTTTAATGAAACAAGAATTGAAAACACCCACTTACCTCTTTTGGACTTCTTCAAAACCTCACCAAAACTTATCTTTCTTGCTCCAAGTATGCTGCCTAAGGTGTGTAGAACAACTTTAGTGAAGGGACTTTAACAAATGGAAGCTTGGATCATGGAGAGAGAAAGCTTGGTTGGGACATCCATGGAGTTTTCCTTTGAGAGAGAAATATAATTCGGCAATGTGGTGATTCAAGGTTGAAGATGAGTTTTTGTTGTCCCATTTAGCTTAACTAGGTGTCCCAAATCTGCCTTAGTGGAGCACTAATGTAGTATATTGATTATTTATTCCAAAGTTCATTATTCCCATATTTACCTCATTTCTTTTTCTATTTACATAATGTATCTCATTTTAATTTTTTATGACATTTTCAAAGTATAATATCATTTATTTTTAATGGACATTTAGGTCAAAAGGTAACTCGGGGTGTCAAATGACCACAATGCCCCTATTCGGGTTGCATTCCCGATTTTTCGGTAATACCGAGTTTTATCGTTTTCTCGTTTTTCTTTGTACTAATTACTTAATTTTTCTTTGACATTTCTAATGTCATTTATACTTCAATAGATGTTTATTTAAATCTTAAAAATATTTTCCAGGGTTCTCCGCGGTCCAGGGCTAGTCAATGGTCCATGCCGCAACTTCCCGGTGCGGTCACCCATCGCTATGATTTCCGGCTCGTTTAACTTTGTTACATTTCATTGCTATTGTTTTTCCTTTATTTTTCTTGTATTTTCCTTTCTTGTATTTCATTATTTTATGTCTCCTTACTAACATTTAAATATAATTCTAAGCATCCTAGCTGTCTGGACAGACACTGTCACCGGAACAGTAGAACGCATTACCGAACATAGGGGTGTTATAAATATATTTTGAAATGTGGTTTGGAAATTAATATAAATGAAAATGTTGAACCTAGGGACATGTAAAATGATATAATATGGGACACCCCTTACCCGTCTAGAGTGCAGCCCAGTAAGATATGCCACACAGTATACCGGAATATCATATTTTATTTCAATTATTTTTATTCTTCCTTATTTATTTCTTTCATAGTTATAAAGTACAATTTGTGAAGTATAATTCATTTAAGTCATTTATGGAAAACATAAATTTATTTGAGGTTCCGCAAATTTTATAGAAAATTCGGCAGAGTACCGGCTAAAAATGGAGAAAACAATTCTTCGGAACTTGTGAAAAACACTTCCAATATGTTTTCAATCATTCCCAAACTCCATTTTATCAACAAAGTCTCAATATTTTTCAACAATGTTTCCATTTCTCATTCATTCATTTCACATGATATTCATAAACAAGTCATAAATAAATACTCAATTTTTTTCATTTATAAACACAAATTTTCACTATTTACATTAATACCAAAATATATTACATAAGTCTCAATTATACATGAGAAAATAAAAGTTATTTACAAAATACCCAAAATGAAACCTAGTGTCCTACCAATGCACTGAAGTCAGTGAGGTGACACGGATACTATGCAGAGCTGTAGATGGTCTCACTCAATCTGTGGTCTACTGGGCTCTCTGTCGGTCCTCCAGAACCTATGCGTAGCAAAAAGCAACGTGCTAAGCAATAATGCTTAGTGGTGCCAATAATAAAATAAAAAGAAATAACAGGAAATAAATATGCAATGAATGTATTGATGTCTCATGCAGACAAATTTTCAATAATTATTTATAGTCTTATTTATTTTATACTTGTTATATTCATTATTTCATTAAATTTATCCACTTTCATTTTTAGTTGCCCAAGTAACCTATACTGGATGACTGGACTGGATAAACGGGTAAACTGGCACTGGGTATCAAGTACCTCGGGCCGTCACACCATCGGTCATGTATGTATCTCCCGGTGTACAACAGAACAGCTAATAAGCTGTAATAAATATTAGGCACAAGGCCAAGTATCATCACAATGTCAGAATGGCTAAAAGCCATAAAATCACAGAATGGCATAATGTCATGTGCAGTACTGCTAACTGAACCCTATTGGCATGCCAACCTATCCAAACCAATCTTACTAGGTGTACTAGGGCATGTTACACTTTTAGATTTACAATTCTTGAAATTGAAGTTTAAGTGTTACTATTCATTTCATTAGTCAACTAAAATGTTGACTTTAGCATAGACAATAGGTACATTGGTTCTAATATTCCCAACATACCACATTTTACATTCTAAAGTTGTTGGTATTGGTTGCCAATACCATTTATAAGTTTAGTGTTAGTTATTCACAATTTTTAGATTTCAAGCATTAAGTTTACTGTTCCATTGGTCATTTGTATAGTAGGAATTTGGCAAAGTTGTCTTTATGAAATTTGTTCCTTATTGTTTCTAGTTACATTTTTTTTTTTTTGGAATCACTCCATTTGGAGTTTTGTAGCTCAAGTTATGGCCTAAACACCATAACTGGCCGGATGGCAAACTTTCCAGATTTTCTGGACATAACCAAATCTACAGTGTTTTGTACACTGAATGCAGGTCAGTTTTTCAACATTTTATGATCAAACTTTGGGTTTGGTTTCTTCATGAAAGTTGTAGGTCTATGTCTCAGCTTTCTTCTGGTAAAATTTCAGGTCAATTGGATCTTTCTACACTGAGTTATGAACAAATGAATAAATACTGTTCATTTGGTCATTTTGCCCAGGCAGAATGCAGGTCACCCGGATTAGGGCAATTCTTAGGTCAACTTGGTTTAGTTTTCTGGGCAGGGTTTCTTCACCAAAGTTGTGCCATTATATGTCTAGTTTCATATCCAATTGGCTTTGCACCAATTGAACCTCTACAACTCCATTTATAGCTGCCCAAACCTACTGGACTCACACCCTGTCTTGTAGGTCACCAAGGGCAACACTCCTAATTTCAACTCCAACATCCTTACTCACTTCAATTCCTTCTCACACACATTCAAATAGTCACTAATTGACCATTACAAAGTTAACATACCATTACATGATCAAACCCTAATGTTGTTCAAGTGTCTACATTTTTCAAGTTCTTTCATGCATTCCACTTGCATTTAATTTACACAAACCTATTTAATCACTCATCTCATACCAAGGACAACTCATAACCACTTTGCTATCAAGCAAAATCACCAAACCCTAACCAACCCTAGCTGCCGAAATTTTTAGGGTGCACACACACACACACATTTTTATTTTGTTTTCTTATACTTCCTACTGATTTCATGCTATTAAACATGAACTAAACCAAAAGTAGTAAGAGTTGGACACTAACCACTTGGAGCAGAATTTCTCCCTTCACAAAACTTCCTCTTTCCTTCCTCTTCTTGCTACCTAGTAGTGATTTAAGGTGTGAGGATCAAGTTTAGTATAGGGCTTGAGTGATTTTATGGTGAGGTTTGGTGTGGAGTGAAGCTTTAGTGGAGCTTCAATGGTGGAATGGGTGGAAGGGAGTGTTTCGGCTGGTTGATTAGGGAGAAGATGGCTGATGACTTTTATTTATTTTTATCTCTTTTTATTTGTTTTAAGTGAGCTTGGTTAATTGTAATTGGTGGTAATGGTTTAATGACATCATGGTGATGTCATAATTGGCCTTTTATCTCATTTTCTCTTCTTTTCTTCTCTACTCATTTTCAATTTACTTTTTAGAAATATTTATTCACATTTTATGTCATAATAATTATTTACTCAACTGGACAAGTCGGCCAAAAATCATCTCTGAAGACGAAATGATCAAAATGCCCTCCGTTTGGCTTAACAGACCAAAATTGTCTGTATCGATTGAAAATTTTTTCTAAGCATTTTCTTGGCATTCTAATGCCTTAAAAACCTCAATGACCCTTCTCTGAAGTCCCAAAAATTATTTTATAAATTTTTCTCCCTGGTCTAGGGCTCCTAGTTGCGAGAACCACAACTTCCCACTAGGTTACCCATTGCTAGGGCACCGGCTCATTTAACTTGGTTGTATTTTATTTATGAAATTTTTTCTAAATTTTTGTTATTAATAGTTGAGTTAATTATGGTTCCTCACTTTAGTTTAAATATTTTTCTAGACGTTCTAGCTGTCCGGACCGACACTGGTCACCAAAACAGTAGGGTGTTACATAATAAATTAGATAAGGAATTAGAAAGGAAAAATAGATGATATAATTGATAAATTGTGAATTATATAAATGATATTCATGAATATATGCATTAGATGAAAATGAGTCTAGATATTATACTTTCACTAGGAAATAAAGTTTAGAATGTTACAACAAATATATATAATGGAATATATAATGAAATAATTATTATAAATTGTGATCATATAAATGACATAATAAATGAATCATGTTAATGTACGAATGAGACATTAGTTCTCATTATTGTAGAAAGGAAAAGTACTTTGAGTGCAATGATTTATGAGAACCATTGTTGTGAATTGTGATCGACACAAAGAATATAATGAATAAATATATGAATTATGATGAAGGTAAAATTTATGTAGAAATGTACTTTAAAAATTTATACTTCTGTTAGGAATAAAATTGAAATGTTATAAATTATAATTGAAATTTGTCATGAAATAATAAAGTCATAAAACACAATATATTAACATTTAATGGTACTAATGTGCCCATGTATTGCCTAAACACATGTGTCAGATTGGATAGATTGGTATGTCAACAGCGTATTGTTTTAACAGTACTGTATAAGGCTTTATGCCTGTATTCATGGCTTTATACCCGTATTCATGGCTTTTTGCCCACACTCATAGCTTTATGCCTACACTCATGGCTTTTATGCCCGATTATATGTTATCATGGCTTTTTAACCATACTGACTACATACGTGGTTGACGTTCTGCATACCATGGTATAACAGCATGAGGCACCGTGGTGCCCAGTGCTAATGACCCGTTATCTAGTTTGGTCAGCTTGTCATAGGTTACCTAGGCAGTGTAAATTATTGAAATTATTTAAGAACATTGGTATTGAATGAAATGAGGAAAAAGATTAGCAAGGGAAACATAACTGAATCAAGTAGTACAAATGAAATTTTTAGAATTGTAAGAACCGAAAATACAATACTCCTAGAATTAATCTGTATATCGAATATTATTACTGTATAAACTCAACACTTCTAAAGAGGGACAAAATAAAATATAAGATAGTTGATATTAGAAAAATCATACCAAATTTAATTGATACCCGATGATCTAAATTATACTTTAGAATGATACTTTAGTCTTTCTTATTTGTATATATTATTTTTGTGACACCCCTTACCCGTGTACAGTATATCCGAGTAAGCAATGTCACACGGTGTACCGGCACACTCTATTTTACCTTAATTAATTTTTATCATGGTTTTGAATATAACTTGTGAAATATTATTTATTTAAGTCATTTATTGAAATTATAATTTATTTGGGGTTCCGAAAATTTTATAGAAAATCCGGCAGAGTACTGGCTAAAAATGGAGAAAACAGTTCTTCGGAACCTGTGAAAAACACTTCCAAAATCATTTCCAAATAATCCCAACTCCATTTATCAACAAAGTCTCATAATGATTTCATCAACCTTTCCATTACTCAAACATTCATTTCTCATGATGCTCATATACAAGCAATAAATAAATGCTCAATTTTTACATCCATAACCACAATTTTTACTATTTACATGAACATCAAAATACATTACATAAGTTCAAATACATATGAGAAAATAAAAATTTTTTACAAGATATCAAAATGAAACCTAGTGTCCTACCAATGCACTGTAGAAGGTGAGGTGACACGGACACTATGCAGAGCTGCAGGAGGTCTCACCCAATCTGCAGTCTACTGGGCTCTCAATCAGTATCTCCAGAACCTACGCATGGCAAAAGCAACGCGCTAAGCAATAATGCTTAGTGGTGCAATAATAAAATAAAAGAAAATAGTAGAAATTAAATATGTATTGAATGTATATGTCTTATTCGTTTTGTATTTGTTATATTCATTTATTTCGTTAACTTTGTCCACTTTCATTCATTTGGTTGCCCAAGTAACCTATACTGGACGACTGGACTGGATAAACGGGTAAACTGGCACTGGGTATCTAGTACCTCGGGCCGTCACACCATCAGTCACATGTGCATCTCCCGGTGTGCAACAGAACAGCTAATAAACTGTAATGACAATGGGCACAAGGCCAAATATCAACACAAGGTCAGAATGGCTAAAAGCCATGAAATCACAGAATGGCATAGTGCCATGTGCGATCGCTAACTGAACCCTATTGGCATGCCAAACTATCCAAACCAATCTTGTTAGGTATACTAGGGCATTTGATACTTTTGAATTCTTCAATTTTTGAATTTCAAGTTTTGGTGTCACTATTCACTTCATTAGTCAACAAAAATGTTGACTTTTGGATAGAAAATAGGTGCATTGGTTTTAACACTCCCAATGTACCACATTTTGCATTTAAAACTTGTTGGAATTAATCACCAATACCATTTCTAAGCTTAGCACCAAGGGAGCAGAATTTTCAGTTTTTGTACCTCAACTTTACTGTTCTATTAGTGACTGTTACAGTGGGAATTTGAGGAAATGGTAAACATGAAAGTTGTTCCTTATTTTGTCTAGTTGAATTTCTTTTTTTGAATCACTCCATTTGGAGTTTTGTAGCTCCAGATATGGTCCAAAAACCACAGCTGGCCGGATTGCAAAACTGCAGAATTGACCATATCTACAGTGCAGTGAACAGTGACTGCCACTGCCTTGTTGGATAGGTTCTGGTCATAATTTGGGGTAGGTTTCTTCATGAAAGTTGTTTGTATATATCTTATCTTGTTTTTGTAAAAATTTCAGGTCAATTGGACCATTCTACAGTGAGTTATGGCCAAATGAACAGTTACTGTTCATTTGGTCATTCTGCAGAATCTGATTGCAGGGTATCCGGATTGGGGCCAATTTTTGGTCCACTTGCTTTGGTCTTTTGGGCATGGTTTCTTCAGAAAAATTGTGCCATTATATGTCTAGTTTCATGTCCAATTGGCCAAACACCAATTGAACCTACACAGCCAAAGTTATGGCTGTCTAAGTGGGCTGGAATCACAGCCACCCTGCTGCACTCACTAGGCAGCATACCCATTTCAGTTTGTAACACTCTAGTTCACTTCAAATTATGGTCAACTTACCTCAAATGGTCACTAATTGACCATTAGAATGTTCACTCATCATTTCATAAGCCAAGTCCAAATTTCACTCCCAAACCCTAGCTCATATTCAAGGTTTACACAAATTACCTTAGTTAACTAACTAATTCATTATCCTTATGTTTATATACTTTAAACATGATTTCTAGTTCACTCCAAGTCCATCAAAAACACTCAAGCTTGTTCCTTCCTTAGGGCTGCCGAATTCCATGGGGTATATACACATAAATTTCATTCATTTGATTCACAAATTCTTACTTATTTTAAGTCTTTAACATGGAATAAAAGAGGTATAAGTGTAAATAGGCACTAACCTCTTGTAGGGCAGAATTTTCCCAAGCTTGACTTCACTTTCTTTCCTTTTTTTAGCTGCCTAGAGCTTCCTTAGAGTGTATGGATAAATTTTAGTGAAGGTGACTTAGGGTTTTGGGGTGAGGTTTGAGAGATTTGCAAGCTTGAATGGAGAAGAAAAATGGAGGGTTTTTCCTTGGCTATGGTGCGGCTGGAATGGGGAAGGAGATGGCTATTTGCTTTTTAATTTCTTTGGTCTTTTTTTGTCTCTTTTATTAATTAATTAAATGGTTGTTTACATGTGATTGGTGGAAACTTCAAATGACATCATAATGATGTCATAAATTGCATTATATTGTATTTTTCTTTTCTTTTCTTTTCTACTAACTTTAAATTAATTTTTCATCAACATTAATTCATATTTTATGTCATAATAATTATTTACTCAACTGGACAAGTCGGCCAAAAATCGTCTCTGAAAGCGAAATGACCAAAATGCCCTCCGTTTGGCTTAACGGGTCAAAATTGTCTGTACCGATTGAAAAATTTTTCTAAATATTTTCTTGGCATTCTAATGCCATAGGAACCTCAATGACCATTCTCTGGAGTCCCAAAAATTATTTTATGAATTTTTCCCCGGGTCTAGGGCTCCTAGTTGCGAGAACCGCAACTTCCCTCTGGTTACCCATCGCTTGGGCACCGGCTCATTTGACTTGGTTGTATTTTATTTCTAAAATTTTTCCTAAATTTTTCTTATTAATATTTGAGTTAATTATGGTTCCTTACTTTAGTTTAAATATTTTTCCGAACATTCTAGCTGTCCGGACCGACACTGGTCACCGGAACAGTAGAATGTACGGAATTGCTACCTGGAGGGTGTTACAACTCTTCCCCTCTAATTTAAATTTCGTCCTCGAAATTTACCTGATGCAAAAAGTTGAGGGAACTGTTGCCTCATCGTCTCTTCACTTTCCCAAGTTGCCTCCTCGGTGTTGTGGTGCCTCCAAAGCACTTTCACCAGTGGAATCTGTTTATTTCTCAACTCTTTTATTTCCCGAGCCAGGATCTGTAAAGGTTCTTCTTCATATGTCAAATCCGGTTGTATTTCAATTTCTTCCCTGGAGATGACATGTGAAGGATCTGAGCGGTATCTTCTTAGTATAGACACGTGGAACACATTGTGGATCTTGTCCAGCTCTGGTTGTAAAGCTAGCCTATAGGCCACTGGACCCACACGTTCCATGACTTCATATGGGCCAATGAACCTAGGGCTCAACTTACCTTTTCTTCTAAACCTCAATACCTTTTTCCACAGTGACACCTTGAGGAACACCTTGTCGCCAACCACATATTCTATTTCTTTTCTCTTCAGGTCGGCATAAGATTTCTGTCTGTCTGAGGCAACCTTCAGATTGGCTTTGATTAGTTTCACTTTCTCCTCGATCAGATCACCAAGTCCGCCCCACCGTTTGTCTTCGCCTAATTCAGTCCAAAGACACTGGAGTTCTACATTTTCTCCCATACAGTGCTTCATACGGGGCCATTTGGATGCTAGCTTGGTAGCTATTGTTGTATGCAAATTCTGCCAGTAGGAGGTATCTATCCCAACTTCCCTCAAACTCAATGACACAACCCCTCAGCATATCCTCAAGGACCTGATATATATATCATGTTATTATTATCATTTTAGTTCAATATTTGTATCAATTCCATTGGTTTCAATTGTTTACCTGGATTACTCTTTCTGATTGCCCATCCGTTTGAGGATGGAAAGCTGTGCTAAAATGGAGTTGTGTACCCAAGGACTCATGCAACTTCTTCCAAAATCTCGATGTAAACCTTGGGTCTCGATCAGATATGATGGAAAGTGGAATTCCATGTAGTCTAACTATCTCACTGATATACAATTCTGCTAACTTCTCCAGTGAGTAGTCAGTCCTAACTGGCAGAAAGTGTGCTGACTTTGTCAATCTATCTACTATCACCCATACTGCATCATGTTTCTTCTGGGTGAGAGGTAGACCACTTACAAAATCCATGGTAACCCGATCCCATTTCCATTCAGGTATGCGTATAGGCTGTAGCAAACCTGATGGAACTTGATGTTCTGCCTTGACTTGCTGACATGTCAAGCATTTAGTCACATAGTCAGCTATGTCCCTCTTCATACCAGGCCACTAATACTGAAGCTTCAGATCATGATACATCTTTGTACTTCCTGGGTGCATAGCATATACACTAGTGTGTGCCTCTTTTAGAATACTGGCCTTCAATTCCCCATCATCTAGTACACACAGTCTTCCTTTGTAATACAGACACCCATCTGCTTTCACCCCATAGTCAGTTGCTTTTCCTTCTGAGATTTTGCTCATAATAGCCATTAGCTTCTCATCTACCTTCTGCCCATCTAAAATCTGCTGTAACAGGTTTGGCCTCACTTGCAACTCAGCCAAAATAGCTCCATCTCGAACCAAAGATAGACGGGCATTCAATGATCTCAAAGTTGTCATGGATTTTCTGCTCAAAGCATCAGTAACTACATTTGCCTTCCCAGGATGGTAGTCAATTACACAATCATAATCCTTCAGGAACTCAATCCATCGCCTCTGTCTAAGGTTGAGCTCCTTCTGAGTTGGCAAGTATTTCAGACTCTTATGGTCTGTGTAAATATAGCACTTTTCACCATACAAGTAATGCCTCCATATCTTCAGTGCGAAGATAATTGCTGCAAGCTCTAGATCATGGGTAGGGTAATTCTGTTCATGTGGCCTTAGCTGTCTAGAAGCATAAGCGACCACCTTCCCCTCTTGCATCAATACACACCCCAACCCATTGTGAGAGGCATCACTGTAAACCACAAAGTCCTTTCCTGACACTGGCTGTGTTAATACTGGTGCCTCTATCAACATAGCCTTCAACTTCTCAAAACTGGTCTGACACTTGTCATTCCAGTCAAATCTGACATTCTTGTGTAACAACTTGGTCATTGGAGCAACTATTAAGGAAAATCCCTTCACAAATCTCCTGTAATACCCAGCTAGCCCCAAGAAGCTTCTGACCTCAGTTGTATTTCTGGGAGGCTTCCATTCCATCATCGCTTCTATTTTCTTGTGATCCACCTAATCCCATCAGTGACACTATGTGTCCAAGGAATGCAATCTCATTCAACCAAGTCACACTTGGACAACTTAGCATACGACTTCTTTTCTCTCAGGGTTTGCAGAACAATCCTCAAATGTTCATCATGTTCTTCCCTGGTCTTGGAATACACCAAAATATCATCAATAAAGACCACTACGAACCGATCTAAGTGTGGATGGAAGATACGGTTCATAAGGTCCATGAATGCCGCTGGTGCATTTGTTAGGCCAAAGGGCATCACTAGAAACTCATAATGCCCATATCGGGTCCTGAATGCAGTCTTTGGCACATCTGCATCCTTCACCCTCAACTGATGATACCCTGATCTGAGATCAATCTTAGAAAATACTCCTGCTCCCTTCAACTGATCAAACAGATCATCAATTCTAGGCAACGGATATTTGTTCTTCACAGTCACTTTATTCAATCACAGAATCAATGCAAAGCCTCAAAGTCCCATCCTTCTTCTTTACAAACGACCTGGAGCTCCCCATGGTGACACATCAGCGTATGAACCCCTTATCAAGCAACTCTTGCAATCGAAGTTTTTAACTCCCTCAATTCGATGGGTGCCATCCTATAAGGAGCAATGGAAATGGGTGCTTTGTGCAGTTGTCTCAATAGCAAATTCAACTTCCCTTTCTAGTGGCAAACTGTAATTCTTCAGAAATACCTGCAGGAAGTCTCTTCTGTGGGTATATCACTCGATTTTGGCTTAGCTCGCCTAGTATCCACCACATGTGCTAGGTAGGCTTCACAGCCTTTTCTCATCATTCTTCTTGCAACTGTGGCTGAGATAACATTGGACAGGAAATTTGTCCTTTCCCCCACAACTGTGATCTCATTACCCTCAGAAGTTTTCAAAGAAATTCTCTTCAATTTGCAATCAACTATTGCCTGATGACGTGACAACCAGTCCATTCCCAAAATCACGTCAAACTCATGGAAAGGCAACTCAATCAGGTCTGCCAAGAATTCATACCCCTGAATCCTTAACTGTCAACCCTTGTACACTTTGTTCACTACTACACTGTGGCCCAATGGATTAGTGACCAGAATGTCTTGGTCACTCTCCCCTACTAGTATCCCCCTTTCTACGGGTAAGTTGATGCAGATGTGTGACACCCCTTGCCCGACTACAGTGTAGCCGAGCAAGTTATGCCACTCAGTGTGCCGGAGCACTCTATTTTATCTTAATTCATTTTTATCGTACTTTTGAATATAACTTGTGAAATATAATTTATTTATTGAAATTGTAATTTATTTGAGGTTCCGAAAATTTTAAAGAAAATCAGGCGGAGTACCGGCTAAAAATGGAGAAAACAGTTCTTCGGAACCTGTGAAAAACACTTCTAATAATCATATTCATCCATTCACAAACTCCAATATCAAAATCTCAATATTTTTCAACCATTCGTTTCTCAATCATTCATCACATTTGATAGTCATGTAACAGTCACAGATCAATATTCACTTTTCCATTTACAAACACAATTTTGCATTATTTACATGAAAATCAAAATACATTACATAAGTTTCATTTACACAAAGGAAAAATAAAAATCAATTACAAAATACCAAAATGAAGCCTAGTGTCCTACCAATGCATCAGACGGTGAGGTGACACGGACACTATGCGTAATCGTGAACTGCCTTACCGAATCTGTGGTCTACTGGGCCCTCTGTCCAAATCTTCAGTACCTACGCGTTGCAAAAGCGACGCGCTAAGCATAAAGCTTAGTGGTGCCAATAATACAAGAAAATATAATATGCAAATAAAAATAATAATTTCCTTGCTATTGTGTTCATAAGAAATGAGTAATTACTAACTTATTGTTTAGTCGAGGGCTAATCATGTTTTATGATATTAACTTCTTCATGCATTTCGTTAATTATTTTTTTTTTCATGATCTTGAGCTTCTTTGTATTTTTGTAATCATTCCTGATACTTAATTTTCGTATTTTCTTTAACAATCAGTTCACAGTTATACTTTTCCATTCATTTGGTTGCCCAAGTAACCTATACTGGATGACTGGACTGGATAACGGGTCGTTGGCACTGGGCACCGTGGTGCCTCGGGCCGTCATACCATGGGACGCAGAACGTCAACCACGTATGCAGTCAATATAGCTAAAAGCTATGATATCACATAATCGGGCATAAAAGCCATGAATACGGGCATAAAAGCCATGGATACGGGCATAAAGCCATGAATACGGGCACAAAGCCTTTCCTTTCGCAGTACTGCTAAAACAATACCCTATTGGCATGCCAATCTATCCAAACCAATCTTGTTAGGTATACTAGGGCACATAATATCATTAAATGTTCATAAGTTTTATTATTTCATTTTATGTTCCAATTATCGTTCATAGTATTTTAATTTTATTTATAGTAGAAGCATAAATCTTCAAATCTCATTTTTATATAATTTATGCATTCATCATACCATTCACGTTAATTGAAATTTACATCAATCGATTTTCATGTACCATTTGTACATCGAAATATTTCCATTTCTCTCATGATGAGAGCAATTAACCCATTTACACATCCATGTGATTCATCTAATCGTTACAATATTTATATGAATTAGTATTCACATTATTACCTCTCATGTACCAATTTTTGTACAAGGTATTATAATCCTATTTGAAACAAAGACGTAAATCCTAATGATAACTTTATCTCATTTATACTCTAAACAATCCATTTGTGTTAATTACATTTTATATTTCAAGTTGTATTACTTATGTAATATGTGTCATTTTGTTTACTATTCACCTTACTAGTCAACCAAAATGTTGACTTTTTCATACAAAATAAATTTATTGAACCTAAGTTCTCAAAGATACCACATTTTGCATTTAAAATTTGTTGGAATAAGTCACAAATACCATTTCCAAACTTAAAACCAAGAGGGCAGAATTTTCAGTTTTTGTGACCCAAATTTACTGTTCCATTAAGCCCTGTTGTATTGGGAATTTGAGGAAATGGTAAACATGAAAGTTTTTCCTTATTTTGTCTAGTTGAATTTCCTTTTTTGAATCACTCCATTTGGAGTTTTGTAGCTCCAGATATGGTCCAAAAACCACAACTGGCCGGATTTCCATTCTGTAGAAATTACCATATCTGCAGTAACATGAACAGTGACTGCCACTGCCATTTGGGTTAGGTTATGGTCATAATTTGGGGTAGGTTTCTTCATGAAAGTTGTTTTTCTATGTCTTAACTTATTGCTGTAAAAATTTCAGGTCAATTGACCTTATCTACAGTGAGTTATGGCCAAATGAACAGTTACTGTTCATTTAGTCATTTCTGCAGGTGCTGTTGCAGGGTATCCGGATTGGGGCCAACTTTTGGTCCACTTGCTTTGGTCTTTTGGGCATGGTTTCTTCAGCAAAAATGTGCCATTATAAGCCTAGTTTCATGTCCAATTGGCCAAACACCAATTGGACCAACACAGCCAAGGATATGGCAGTCCAAGTGGACTAAAATTTCAGTCACCCTGCTGCACTCACAAGGCAGCATACTCATTCACTTTGCCATGCTACATTTCAGTCCAAATTATGGTCAAATTACCTAAAATGGTCACTAATTGACCATTAACATGTTCTCTAACAATTTCCTAAGCCAAGTCAAATTTTCACTTCTCAAAACCCTAGCATCCATTTCAATTTACCCATACACCTTAGCTAGCACACTAGTTCATTATCCATGCATATATATATACCTTAAATATCATTTCTAGCCCACTCTAAGTCCAACAAAACACTCATTCCTATCCCTACAATAGGGCTGCCAAAATCCATGGGCTGCTCACACATGAGTTTAGTCCATTTAATTTACAATTCCTTACTAAATTCAAGTCCCTAATCATGAAATTAAAGAGTTTTAGGTGTATAGATGCACTAACCTCACTTTAACCTCTTCTTGCACTTGTAGAAATTTTGGAATTTCCTCACTTTTTGATAATCAAAATATTCCTCTTGATGTGGGGATAAATTTTTGTAAAGGGGCTTAGGGATTTTGGTGGATAGATAAAGAGAAAATGCAAGCTTAAAGCTTGAAAATTTGATGAAGAAAATGGCCATGGAGATTCGGGGAAGAAGGTGAAGGTGAGCAGATTGTTTTTCCCTATTTTGTAACACCCCTAAGTTCGGTAGTGCGTTCTGCTGTACCGGTGACCAGTGTTGTCCGGACAGCTAGGATGTTTAGAACTACACTTCAATATGAGTGAGGAGACATAAAATAATGAAATACAAGAAAAGAAAGTACAAGAAAAACAAAGGAAAAATCATAGCAAAGAAATGTAACCGAGTAAGTAAGCCGGGAAACCTAGCGATGGGTGACCGCACCGGGAAGTCACGGCGTGGACCGTTGACTGGCCCTGGACTGCGGGGAACCCTGGAAAACATTTTTAGGACATAAATAGACCCTTATTGAAGTATAAATCTCATTAGAAAGATTAAAGAAAAATTAAATAATTAGTACAAAGAAAAGTGAGAAATCGAAAAACAGACAAAATACGGTGTTCCGAAAAATCGAACGTAACTTAACAGGGCATTATGGTCATTTGACATCCCGAAATGTCTTTTGACCTAAATTTCCATTAAAAATAAATAATATTACACTTAGAAAATAAAATGAAAAATTAAATTGGTGGTACCTAAAATAAATAGTGGAAATCATGGGTTAAATGTGGAATAAGTGGGAAGTTAGATTAAAATATGATTTAATTTTTTTGTGGACCACTAAGGGGATTAATTAAATACATAGTGGGACATGTGTACACTTAAAATGCAGCTGAATAATTCATCTTCCTCATTTTCATTCAACTTGCCGAAATGAAGAACCTTGAAACCTCCATGGACGTGTTGTGTAAAGCTTGATTTCCTCTCTCCATTTCAACTCCAATCCCTTAAGTAGCTTTATGAAAAATGGTCTACACATCACAAGGAAGATATTGATACCAATTTTGAGAAGTTTGGTGAAGGTTTAGCAAGTTACAATTAAAGGTAAGTTTGCATTTTTGAGAATTTCTTTGTTAAAGTTTATGTTCATGTTATGGGTGTTGGTTTGGTGAAGGAAAATTTTGAGTTTGAAGGGTTATTGTTGTTTTCATTTTGGACAGCCATGAGTCACGTTTTTGATGAGATATTTGTGCATATAATTGATGAGAAATGGTGTTGATCATGATGAATTAGTAACCTAGTGAATTATTTCATGTTTATATGGTGATTTATGCACTTGGATGGGAATTGGTAAATTGGATGGCACTTTGATGTTGAAGAATGGTTTGCGGCAGCTTGGGGACACTTGAGTAATGGTATATATTGAAGGAAGTGTGGGCAGAATATTGACCTAGAAGGTTGATGAGAGGTATGTAGATTGATATTGTAAAGTGTATGTAAAATTTGTAATGGTTAGGTGTGTTTGTAATGGTAATTAGAAATTGTAAATGTGAATTATATTTGGTGTGTTGAGGGTAATGGTAATCTGCCCAAAGTAATGTTAATGTAATGTAGAAAGTGCTTTTGGTAATGTACCAAAACAGATTGGTAGGGAAGTAAACAAAATTGCAAAGGTAAATGTGTGTTTGAAGTGGGGTGTGAAAGACATATTGAGGGCAGTGTACATTTTAGCCTATAACCTTAAATGTGTAACCTCAATTGGTATGAGACCAATTTGAGGTGAAACTAGGCACAAAATGTGCCAACTTTCATTGAGAAACCATACCAAAATTATGCTTGCAAGGTGACCTAAGAAAATGACCAATTCGGATTAGGTGCAATTAGGACCTGAAAAATGACCAATTGGGCAGCAGTGAGTAATTAGGCCATAACTCACTCAAACCAGGTCCAATTGACCTGAAATTTTGACCAAGAATAGTTAAGACCCATACCTACAAGTCTTATGAAGACACCAAAGCCCAGAAATGACCATAAGCAAGTCAAACAACTTGCACAAGTTCGGGTCCAAAAACTGGCCGAACCAGAATTGACCAATTTGACCTAAAATTGACCTAAAATGGTACCATTTGACCAGCAATAGTATAATGACCATAACTCGGTCTACTTAACTCGGATTGACCTGAAATTTTGCCCCGCGTGCAATAAGACCTAGATCTACAAGTTTGTAGTTTTGACCGAGACCCGAAAATCGAGGGAACTAGATCGTCCGGTTAGGTCAAACCAGTGTCCCGGAATCCAGCAATTTGCATTAAAATGCACTAAACAAGGAAATGACTTTGGTAAAACGTACCAAACCTAAAACCCTATCAAATGTGACATATTAACGACACTAAAACCTAATTTACCTAAAACGCAATGAGGGTCGGTATATTAGGTGATTAAGTGAATAATTGAGTTCAGTGCATTATTTACCAAACACCATCGTTAGAGGCAAATTAAATTAGCACTGAAACACTTCAAATTGTATTTCTCAGTTACTAAAGACTCAGGGAAAGGGAAGGAAATACTGAGTCAGACCAGGGAGACAGTCATCAGAGGTTTGTGCACAACGGCTATTGCTTTTGAATTTTTCAATTGAAATAAATATTGAATATTTGTATATTATTGTTTTAAATTGTGTTTGTGCACAACAAGCTTTCTTTAGAATTATTGTCAATGGAAATAAATATTGACTATTTGCATATCATTGTTTTAAATTGTGGAAATGTGTTTGGTGGACACTTATTGATTGAAAAACATTGTGAATGGTTTGAAACTATGAAAAATTGTTTGAATGATATTGATGGAAACTTATTGATTGAAAAGCACGTAAATAGTTTTGTGGAAATTGAAGTTAATTATGAATTGGGTTGCCATTTTATGAATGAAACTATGAGTTTGGAAATTTATTGGATTCTCACGAATCATTTGAATAAAATGTTTGGAATTGATTTTGTGTTCACACTTAGCATGACAGTATCGTATCATTCCTTCTCCATTTATGGGGTTGTGATCGTTTATTTTCCTTCTCCATTTATGGAGTCGTGATAGTTTATTTTTCCCTCTCTGGTTTACCAGTTGAGGTGATCGGATGAGTACTCATTATATAGCTAGCTCCCCTTCCTCATTGATTTCGATTAGTGAGGTTGTGATTGCTTTGTCGTGGTGTACAACACGGCATTGATCGGAAATTTGTGTCATGGCTTAAGTTGTGAATGAATTGGCAACACTGTATTCTTAAATTATTCGACTAAATTGCATTATTATGTATTGTGAGATTGTGAAATTGATTTAAACTCTCATTGACATATACTGTCTTTTGAATTCAAACATGATCTGACTTATGGAAAATTATTGTGATATTGACAAATGGAGTTTAAATTCTTGTTGACATTTATTGTCTTGAATTTAACTATGATTTTAAGTATCCACTATTTACATGACTTATGAATTGTGATTAAATTGTATTTGGTTAATGTTGTGCACCACTGAGACATTGTCTCAGCGATAGCTTTTTAATTGCTGTCGCAGGTAGAGAGACAGACAGGGCAGCAGACTAGGCTGCATATACCTCCAGCGAGAGATTTTTTGGGTATAATGAGTATACCAATATTTTGCATTTTTGTACTGTAATGTATGACACGTATGTACATATTGTTTTTGGTTTTGAGATTGTAAATTCAAATTGTACCTTGAAGTTGTAAAATAATTACGAGCTGTTTTGACTTGTAAAAGCTGTATTATATTTCCTTATCTCAGACTTTGAAAAATTTCTATGGAATTGAGTTGATAAATTGTTGTGTTGAGAAATGTATTGGAGTTGAGATTTGGAAAATTATTGAAGTACTTTTTACAGGTTTTCTGAAGAACTGTTTTATCCAAAATACAGATGGCACTCTGCCAAAATTTTTACAGAAATTCCAAATAAACCAATTGAGTTAGTTATTTCACTCAGTTCACCAAAGTCTTTAACACTTGTAAATAGTGCTCACCACTGTAAAAGAAGTAAGAAAAGTTTTTAAAATCCCTTGTAGTGTATTTAATGGGTTATCAGTAGACGGAGTTGGTAATTCATTAGGTATACTACGGGATCATGTTATGCCTTACTGAGGGGTAGGGTGTGACATATTTTGACTTATTTTCTCTTATTTAATGTCTTATAAATGTATTTGTTAAGTTTTGATTGGCTAAGGGGTTCTAATTACATCAAGCTTATGTCATAAATGCCTTTTTATTTGATTTTTCTTTCTTCTTTCTTTAACTCATTTCTAATTAAATTTTTACTAATATTTATTCATATTTTAGATCATAATAATTATTTACTTAACTGGACAAGTCGATCCAAAATCGTTTCTGAAGGCGAAATGACCAAAATGCCCTCCGTTTGGCTTAACGGGTCAAAATTGTCTGTACCGATTGAAAAATTTTTCTAAATATTTTCTTGGCATTCTAATGCCATAGGAACCTCAATGGCCCTTCTCTGGAGTCCCAAAAATTATTTTATAATTTTTCCCCGGATCTAGGGCTCCTAGTTGCAAGAACCGCAACTTCCCTCTGGGTTACCCATCGCTTGGGCACCGGCTCATTTGACTTAGTTGTATTTCATTTCTAAAATTTTTACTAAATTTCTCTTATTAATATTTGAGTTAATTTTGGTTCCTGACTTTAGTTTAAATATTTTTTCGGACGTTCTAGCTGTCCGGACCGACACCGGTCACCGGAACAGTAGAATATACGGAGTTGCTACCGGGAGGATGTTACAAGATGTATGAATGAGTGGATCCTGGATCCACTAATGCATGCACAGGTGTATTGTAGAGGGATAACGTACCCCTGATGACATCCGGGGCATCTTGCTCCTCCTGAGCTCTCATGGCATAAGCTCGCGGTGGTACATTATCGAGCCTCTTTCTTTGGCTCAGTCTGCAGCCTCGAGATGATCCCACCGCTCATTTGCCGATTTCCTACCCTCTGTAGTGCGATGGCAGTGCATGCGCTTGTGTTGGAGCAGCTGTAGTAGTTCTGCGTGGACAGTTCTTCAACTGATGCTCTGTTGACCCACACCTTAAGCAGGCACCAGTCACTCTCCAACACTCCCCCTTATGCCATTTCAAATAGTGTGGACATGCAGAAGATGCTGGGGCTGGTCCCCTGAACCCCATCCCTAGAGAGCTGCCCACTGATGGTGTGGACTGACCTCTCCTAGGGGTAAAGCGTGGCACAGGCCCCCGAGACCCTGACCTTGTGGCTGACCTGAACTCTGTACAGGTGGACTCTTGAACTTCTTCCCAGATGCAGGAGCTGAACTAGACTGACCCGGGCCCCTCTTCTGCTGTCTCTCTCTTCTAGTCTGCTCACTTATTCTAACCTTTTTGACCTTTATTGCAGCTTCCACTAACTTGGTGAAGTCTGTGATTCCCAAGGCAGTGATCATGATCTTTATATTATCATTCAATCCCTCTTCAAATCTCTTACATCTTTCAGCTTCGTTAGGGACTATCTCCCTTCCGTAGCGGCTCAATCTGACGAATTCCTTCTCATACTCGGCCACTGACAGCTGTCTCTGCCTCAGATTAATGAACTCTCTTCTTCTCTCTTCCAGGTACACACTACCCACATATTTCTTCTTAAATTCGGAGAGGAAGAAGTCCCAAGTTACTATTTCTGGCTGTACTTCACTGGACACAGTATCCCACCATTCATATGCATCATCTTGTAACAGAGATATGGCAGCTTCCAAGTTTTGCTCTGGAGTGCAGTGGAGTTGTTTTAAAACTCTGCCTGTTCTGTTCAACCAATTTTCGGCTGCAACAGAATCATCTTCTCTCTTGCCAAAGAAGTCCACTGCTCCAAACTTTCTCAATTTTTCCAAGTGTGATTTTGGTTGTGGAGGTGGTGGTGGTGGTGGCATTACCCCAGCCATTTGTTTAAAGAATTTGGCCATTTGTTGAAACACGGCCTGTGGAGGCTGAGCAGGCTCTGCTTGAGCTGGCGGAGCAGGTTCTCCCATACCCCCAGTCTCAGCTGCTGCAGGTGGAGCATGACTCTCCACTTCCTCCTCAACTGCCCTCTGAGATGTAGGGTCCATATCCTATTAAAAATAAGAAAGACAAACAGATCTGCATTAGTTTCACCTCGACTCTTACAAATGCAATGCATGGTATGGACTCAATTTAGGCCCAGAAATGCCTAAACCGTGCTCTGATACCACTAAATGTGACACCCCTTACCTGCAGGTATGCAGATATCCGAGTAAGCAATGTCACATGGTGTCAAGACACTCTATTTTACCTTAATTAATTTTTATCATGGTTTTGAATATAACTTGTGAAATATTATTTATTTAAGTCATTTATTGAAATTATAATTTATTTGGGGTTCCGAAAATTTTATAGAAAATCCGGTAGAGTAACGGCTAAAAATGGAGAAAACAGTTCTTCGGAACCTGTGAAAAACACTTCCAAAATCATTTCCAAATAATCCCAACTCCATTTATCAACAAAGTCTCAGAATGATTTCATCAACCTTTCCATTACTCAAACATTCATTTCTCATGATGCTCATATGCAAGCAATAAATAAATGCTCAATTTTTACATCCATAACCACAATTTTTACTATTTACATGAACATCAAAATACATTACATAAGTTCAAATACATATGAGAAAATAAAAATTAGTTACAAAATACCAAAATGAAACCTAGTGTCCTACCAATGCACTGTAGAAGGTGAGGTGACACGGACACTATGCAGAGCTGCAGGAGGTCTCACCCAGTCTGCGATCTACTAGGCTCTCGATCAGTATCTCCAGAACCTACGCGTGGTAAAAGCAACGCGCTAAGCAATAATGCTTAGTGGTGCAATAATAAAATAAAAGAAAATAGCAGAAAATAAATATGTATTGAATGTATATGTCTTATTCGTTTTGTATTTGTTATATTCATTTATTTCGTTAACTTTGTCCACTTTCATTCATTTGGTTGCCCAAGTAACCTATACTGGACGACTGGACTGGATAAACGGGTAAACTGGCACTGGGTATCTAGTACCTCGGGCCGTCACACCATCGGTCACATGTGCATCTCCCGGTGTGCAACAGAACAGCTAATAAGCTGTAATGACAATGGGCACAAGGCCAAATATCAACACAAGGTCAGAATGGCTAAAAGCCATGAAATCACAGAATGGCATAGTGCCATGTGCAGTACTGCTAACTGAACCCTATTGGCATGCCAAACTATCCAAACCAATCTTGTTAGGTATACTAGGGCATTTGATACTTTTGAATTCTTCAATTTTTGAATTTCAAGTTTTGGTGTCACTATTCACTTCATTAGTCAACAAAAATGTTGACTTTTGGATAAAAAAATAGGTGCATTGGTTTTAACACTCCCAATGTACCACATTTTGCATTTAAAACTTGTTGGAATTAATCACCAATACCATTTCTAAGCTTAGCACCAAGGGAGCAGAATTTTCAGTTTTTGTACCTCAACTTTATTGTTCTATTAGTGACTGTTACAGTGGGAATTTGAGGAAATGGTAAACATGAAAGTTGTTCCTTATTTTGTCTAGTTGAATTTATTTTTTTGAATCACTCCATTTGGAGTTTTGTAGCTCCAGATATGGTCCAAAAACCACAGCTGGCCGGATTACAAAACTGCAGAATTGACCATATCTACAGTGCAGTGAACAGTGACTGCCACTGCCTTTTTGGATAGGTTCTGGTCATAATTTGGGGTAGGTTTCTTCATGAAAGTTGTTTGTATATATCTTATCTTGTTGTTGTAAAAATTTCAGGTCAATTGGACCATTCTACAGTGAGTTGTGGCCAAATGAACAGTTACTGTTCATTTGGTCATTCTGCAGAATCTGATTGCAGGGTATCCGGATTGGGGCCAATTTTTGGTCCACTTGCTTTGGTCTTTTGGGCATGGTTTCTTCAGCAAAATTGTGCCATTATATGTCTAGTTTCATGTCCAATTGGCCAAACACCAATTGAACCTACACAGCCAAAGTTATGGCTGTCTAAGTGGGCTAGAATCACAGCCACCCTGCTGCACTCACTAGGCAGCATACCCATTTCAGTTTGTAACACTCTAGTTCACTTCAAATTATGGTCAACTTACCTCAAATGGTCACTAATTGACCATTAGAATGTTCACTCATCATTTCATAAGCCAAGTCCAAATTTCACTCCCAAACCCTAGCTCATATTCAAGGTTCACACAAATTACCTTAGTTAACTAACTAATTCATTATCCTTATGTTTATATACTTTAAACATGATTTCTAGTTCACTCCAAGTCTATCAAAAACACTCAAGCTTGTTCCTTCCTTAGGGCTGCCGAATTCCATGGGGTATATACACATAAATTTCATTCATTTGATTCACAAATTCTTACTTATTTTAAGTCTTTAACATGGAATAAAAGAGGTATAAGTGTAAATAGGCACTAACCTCTTGTAGGGCAGAATTTTCCCAAGCTTGACTTCACTTTCTTTCCTTTTTTTGGCTGCCTAGAGCTTCCTTAGAGTGTATAGATAAATTTTAGTGAAGGTGACTTAAGGTTTTGGGGTGAGGTTTGAGAGATTTGCAAGCTTGAATGGAGAAGAAAAATGGAGGGTTTTTCCTTGGCTATGGTGCGGCTGGAATGGGGAAGGAGATGGCTGTTTGCTTTTTAATTTCTTTGGTCTTTTTTTGTCTCTTTTATTAGTTAATTAAATGGTTGTTTACATGTGATTGGTGGAAACTTCAAATGACATCATAATGATGTCATAAATTGCATTATATTGTATTTTTCTTTTCTTTTCTTTTCTACTAACTTTAAATTAATTTTTCATCAACATTAATTCATATTTTATGTCATAATAATTATTTACTCAACTGGACAAGTCGGCCAAAAATCATCTCTGAAGGCGAAATGACCAAAATGCCCTCCGTTTGGCTTAACGGGTCAAAATTGTCTTTACCGATTGAAAAATTTTTCTAAATATTTTCTTGGCATTCTAATACCATAGGAACCTCAATGACCCTTCTCTGGAGTCCCAAAAATTATTTTATGAATTTTTCCCCGGGTCTAGGGCTCCTAGTTGCGAGAACCGCAACTTCCCTCTGGTTACCCATCGCTTGGGAATCGGCTCATTTGACTTGGTTGTATTTTATTTCTAAAATTTTTTCTAAATTTTTCTTATTAATATTTGAGTTAATTATGGTTCCTTACTTTAGTTCAAATATTTTTCCGGACGTTCTAGCTGTCCGGACTGACACCGATCACCGAAACAGTAGAATGTACGGAATTGCTACCGGGAGGGTGTTACAATTTTCTTGTTATATTATTGCATCACTAAGCAAAAATGCTTAGCGTGATGGATTTTTTTTTCCTTCGCGCAGGTACTGAAGCTAAAACCCGGTGAACATTTGACTGGAATTTTTGGAGTCCAGATCTGTAGAAGCGTCAGAAGTGTTCAAGTTGTCACCTCCTCAACAATGCATGTAGATAGGGCTCACAAAAGTTACTTTATATATTTATAATTAGTTATTAATTGCAATGTAAATTATGGTATTGTAATTAATTTGTACATCATGTAAATTGTGAATTTATGAAATTAGCTTGTAAATCATGTAAATTATAAAGTTTGAGAATTTTGATACATAAATTGAGTATGAATGGATATGTATGCAAATGAGTTGCAAAAATTGAATATGTGATGAGATGATTATGAAAATAACTGATGAGATTTTATTGTGAAAATATTGTTGAAATTTCAAGTAGGTGAATAGTGAAATACACCAAATGGTAAAAGAAACAGGGGAAACTCCGCTGGTTTTCCATAAAAAAATAATTAATATTAAAAAATAATGAGAAAAAAATTTTTAAATAAATAAAGTAAGATAAAATAGGGTACTCTGACACCAAGTGTGACACGCCTTAGTCGGCTACACTGTAGTCCAGTGAAGAGTGTTACATTTATTGGTATCAGAGCACGGTTTAGGCGTTCCTAAGCATAGATAGATAGAAAGAGATAGTGTGCATAACATGCATTGTATTCATATGAGTCAAGGTGACACTAATGCAGACCCATTTTCTCTGATAAGGTGAAGAAATAAGGAAGTAGCAGCTCCTCGACTATTTACACCGGGCAAATTTCGAGGACGAAATTTAAATTAGAGGCTTCCCCTCTAATTTAAATTTCGAGACAAAATTTAAATTAGAGGGGAAGAGTTGTAACACCCTCACTGTAGCAATTCCGTACATTCTACTGTTCCGGTGACCAGTGTCGGTATGGACAGCTAGAACATTTAGAAAAATATTTAGACTAGAGTGAGGAGTCATAAATAACTCAAACAATGGTAAGAAAAATTTAAGAAAAATTTTAGAAATAAAATACAACCAAGTTAAATAAGCTGGTGCCCTAGCGATGGATAACCCAGTGGGAAGTTGTGGTCCTCACAGTTAAGAGCCCTAAACCCGAGAGAAAATTCATGAAATAATTTTTGGGACTCCAGAGAAGAGTCATTGAGGTTTCGATGGCATTAGAATGCCATGAAAATCCTTAAAAAAATTTTTAGAACGGTACTGACGATTTTGGCTCAATAAGACAAACGGAGGGCATTTGGGTCATTTCGTCTTCAAAGATGATTTTTGATCGACTTGTCCAATTAAGTAAATAAATATTATAACATAAAATATGAATAAATATTACTAAAGATTTAATTAAAAATGAATAGAAAAGAAAGAGAAAGAAAATGAATTAAATACCTAATTATGACATCATAATGATGTCATTTAAAAAGCTCCCACCAATCACAATGCAATAAGCTTTCTTAAAACAATTAAAAAAGATAAAAATCAAAGAAAAAAAAAATCAGATTTTCCTTCTCCTTCTTCAGCTTGTCGAGACACTTCCATGAGCATTCCACCATTGATGAATTTTTTAGCTTTATTTCCTTCCTTATCTCACCCCAAACCTACTAGTTGTCTTCACAAAAATTAATCCTAGTATCTTGAACAACCCCTAGGCAGCAAAAAGGAAGGGAAACCAAGAAGTTTATCAAGCTTGGGGTTAGCTCTCAAAGAGGTTAGTGCTATTTCTCTTTACTTTCTCTTTAGATTTCATGTTGGGAGCATGAATTGAGTTAGAAATTTAAGGAATTAAAAGAAAATAATCAAGTACGGACCAACTTCAATTTTTGGCAGCCTTGATGATTGAAGTGTTTGATGAGTTTTGAATGAGTTAAAATTGTTTATGGGTGGCTTTGAATGTGAATATGAGACTTATAACGTCATTAAGTATGTTGAATTGATGTATGTGCATGAATGGATACTTGAGAATTAGGGTTTGAGGCATGAAGTAGGGTTTTGTTCATGTGTTGGTGAATGAAAGTCCTAATGGTCAATTAGTGACCATTTGGCTGTGTTTGATGAGGAATTGAAGTGAATTAAGACTTTGGATTTGAGGTTGGGTATGTTGCCTCATAGGACCTGCAGGGCTGGATATGAGTCCAGCAAGTTTGGGCAGTTGTAACTTGAGTGGTGTAGGTTCAATTGGTGCAAGGCCAATTGGAAATGAAACTAGACACGTAATGGCACAACTTTGATGGAGAACCTTTGCCCAAAAAAAAAACTTAGGATACCCTAAAAATTGACCAAATTTGGATAACCAACCTGCTGGTCCTGGAAATTGATCAAATAAACAGTGTTTATTCATTTGGCCATAACTCAGTGTAGAAATATTCAAATGACTTGAATCTTATATTAATGAAAAGATTAGATAATTTAGAACAACTTTCGTGAAGAACACAAACTCAAATTCTGAATCTAACCAATTCAAATTGCTAGTCCAAATTAGGACACCAAATCTGGTAGAACCAAATTTGCCTAGAAAATCTGGGTAAAGTCCAATCCGGTCAGTTATGGTAAATTGACCATAACTTGAGCTACAAAACTCCAAATAGAGTGATTCAAAAAGGAAATTAAAGAAAACACATAAAGGAACAACTTTGATGAAGAAAATTTGCCAACTTTCCACTGTAACAATGACCAATGGAATAGTAAACTTAAGGTATGAAATCTGAAAATTTTGAATAACATAAAATAAGCTTTAAAATGGTATTGTCAATCAATGCCAACAAAAATAAAATGTAAAATTTGGTATCTTGGTGAACTTAGGCTTAACAAATCTATTATAAATTAAAAAGTCAACTTTTGTGTAGGAATGGCCAAGTCAATAGTAACAATCAAAATTAATGGAGTGAAAAGTACCTCACTTAAATTATTTAATGAGTATTTAAATTATGTAAATGTGTAGATAAGGTTTGTATTCTCATCACAAATAGAACTTGGGAGACATTGTTAATATATTATGAAATGTGGTTTGGAAATCAATATAAATGAAAATGTTGAACCTAGGGACATGTAAAATGTTGTAATAAATTAGATAAGGAATTAGAAAGGAAAAATAGATGATATAATTGATAAATTGTGAATTATATAAATGATATTCATGAATATATGGATTAGATGAAAATGAGTCTAGATATTGTACTTTCACTAGGAAATAAAGTTTAGAATGTTACAACAACTATATATAATGAAATAATTGTTATAAATTGTGATAATATAAATGACATAATAAATGAATCATGTTAATGTATGAATGAGACATTAATTCTCATTATTGTAGAAAGGAAAATTATTTTGAGTACAATAGTTTATGAGAACCATTGTTGTGAATTGTGATCAACACAAAAAATATAATGAATAAATATATGAATTATGATGAAGGTAAAATTTATGTAGAAATGTACTTTAAAAATTTATACTTCTGTTAAGAATAGAATTGAAATGTTATAAATTATAATTGAAATTTGTCATGAAATAATGAAGATAAAACACAATATATTAACATTTAATGGTACTAATGTGCCCATGTATTGCCTAAACATGTGTGTCAGATTGGATAGATTGGCATACCAATAGGGTATTATTTTAGCAGTACTGTATAAGGCTTTATGCCTGTATTCACGGCTTTATGCCTGTATTCATAGCTTTATGCCCGAATATATTATCATGGCTTTTTAGCCATACTGACTGTATACGTGATTGATGTTGGCACCGCAGTGTCCAATGCTAATGACTCGCTATTCAGTTTAGTCAGCCTGTCATAGGTTACCTGGGCAGTGTAAATTATTGAAATTATTTAAGAACATTGGTATTGAATGAAATGAGGAAAAAGATTAGCAATGGAAACATAACTGAATCAAGTAGTACAAATGAAATTTTCAGAATTGTAGGAACCGAAAATACAATACTCCTAGAATTAATCTGTTTATCGAATATTATTACTGTATAAACTCAGCACTTCTAAAGATGGACAAAATAGAATATAAGATAGTTGATATTAGAAATATCATACCAAATTTAATTGATACCCGAGGATCTAAATTATACTTTAGAATTATACTTCAGTCTTTCTTATTTGTATATATTATTTTCTTGTTATATTATTGCACCACTAAGCAGAAATGCTTAGCGCGATGGATTTTTTTCCTTCGCGCAGGTACTGAAGCTAAAACCCAGTGAACATTTGACTGGGATTTTTGGAGTCTAGATCTGTAGAAGCGTCAGAAGTGTTCAAGTTGTCACCTCCTCAACAATGCATGTAGATAGGGCTCACAAAAGTTACTTATATATTTATAATTAGTTATTAATTGCAATGTAAATTATGGTATTGTAATTAATTTATAAATCATGTAAATTATGAATTTATGAAATTAGCTTGTAAATCATGTAAATTATAAAGTTTGAGAATTTTGATACATAAATTGAGTATGAATGGATATGTATGCAAATGAGTTGCAAGAATTGAATGTGTGATGAGATGATTATGAAAATAATTGATGAGATTTTATTGTGAAAATATTATTGAAATTTCAAGTAGGTGAATAGTGAAATACGCCAAATGGTAAAAGAAACAGAGGAAACTCCGCTGGTTTCTCCATAGAAAAATAATTAATATTAAAAAATAATGAGAACAAAATATTTAAAGGAATAAAGTAAGATAAAATAGGGTGCTTCGGCACCGAGTGTGACACGTCTTGCTTGGCTACACTGTAGTCGGGTGAGGGGTGTTACAAACCCCACATCGAAGGCCATATGGTCTCACTCTATGGGTGTTACTTTTACTTTGCAACTACATTGAAATCTCTAATCTTATGGTAACTCCTGATATAACTCTAGCTCATGCTAGGTAATCGAGTCAACGACTCTAGTTACCGCCCAACTGTGACCTTCAATATTCTAGTACAAGGGTTTTAAACCCCTAACTAGGAGTTCTTAACTCCTTTACAGATATAAAACTCTATTTTCACTTAATTGTACCAAAATAGAGGCTGTCTGTAACACCCTTAGGATACACATTGGGAATGCATGCAATTCTACACAATAATCCCATATCGGTACTGTAATCTATAGCTTACAGCACAAACACTAAGAACATTGCATAGTTACTACAGTACGTCCCAACAGACCGATTTTCCCACCTCTTATCTCTCTGTAACCACTGATACCATAACTTGCCATGACTAGGCTATCCACTAATAACTGCTAGCAGTGGTACCTTTACCCCTATATAGGGTAGCTACATTGCTATAACCCACCTTTATGTACTCATGCCTTACACTAGATAAGCACACCAATTAGCCCTATTCTAACAGAAACATGACATCTTGGAGTACGTATCCCTATGGCAAAAAACATGCTTGCTAACTCAAGTTCACATCACCATGTACTTCATGAAAACTGAGACGCTAAATTGAAGCACTCCTACACTACCCAAGGAATAATGTAGAATTTAGAAATACGAAATTACAAAAAAAGACAAAACAGGAACTTATACTCCGCATGTGACAACTCCAGGTACACACTTTCCCATGAACCAAGAGCCTAAGCTCTGATATTAACATTGTCATGACCCGATTCTATGGGCCAGATCGGCACTAGGATCTGGGCCAGTATAAAGCTCCTGAGGCCGGTAGTAAGTCTCACTATTCCCAAACTCATAACCAGGACCAAAATCGAGGCCCAACATGCAAACAAAAATAAAATAAAATAAAATAAAATGTTATAGATTTATTTTGGGCCAACTCAACCCGATTTCTATTAGAAAACCAAAATTAGGAGAGTCCAGCTCACTAATGATACCCATCATGTATAAACTATTTAATATTATAAAATTTTTTCATTCATTAATATAATATATACACAAACCAACATCATAGCCGAGCTCTAGTTATTAAACAAATAAACAAATAAATAAATCAATAAACACAATAACTATTAAACTAAGAAGCACAACCTGCGAAGGAAAATGCAAGTTAAACTCGAAGAAATAAACTTGTTCCTCTTACAACCTGGGTAAAATATTTGAACAGGAATGAGTGTTCGACTTAAAGAGTTTAGATATTGATTATAAGTACAATTTTTATAATTATCTAAAACTAGTGCAATCCTACCATGAAATGCACATCCATCACATATAACAATAATTCATCTAATAGTCACACGAGAAGTTAATTTGGAGCTACTCACACAGCCAGTATATCACATCAATATATATATGGGAGTTGATCCCCTATACAGTTATCTTAATGCAATACCTACTAGCGAGGTCAACTTAAGCCAGACTTTTGCTTAATAATCCAAGTGTGGGGGTCAGCGAGATCAACTCAAAGCCGTACTCACCATGACTTATCCATATATGTAAGGATTAGGTCCCAGTGAGTCAAGCTCAAGCAGCGCCTACCCATCCTACCCAAATCCATATCCACACCATACTCACGCCAACGCACACACACAGCTCCAAATTATCCTTAAGGCGGCAATCACAAATAAATAACAATAATTAAATATGCAGCAACCAAAATGCCCCTAATAATTAACTATTTATGTGCATAATAAATTATTTATAGAATGCATGAGCATGCCAGGTATATAATTAATATTAAAATTACAAAAATAATCAATATCCAACTCATAGACTGATCGACTTGACTGCAGCTAGTCTGGCTGGAAGGAGAAGATGGTCAGCACTGATCACCTAAATATACACACTGACCTCTATCAAAAGATTAACAAAATTAATCAATTAATTTAGTTAAAGAAGCAAGAATAATTCCTAAAGTCATGCTAAAATTTCGTTAGAGTCTCCCCATAATTGAACCTAACCCCCTAGCAAGAAAAATGCAACAATAGTAACAAACAAGGCCTCAGGCCCACAACAATAATTATAATGCCCATCCGGGGCCTACAAGGATCCGAATTTAGGTCTAAGCCTCCAAACTCCAGCTCGAGTCCCTTACTTCTTTACAGTCAAAATAATTATTTTTAATATTTTAAAAATTACAAAAATATTCTTGGAGGTCCTCTACATTATCCTTGTATTAATTAAAGTCATTTAACCTAATTTTACTAAGCTATGAATATTTTATAGATTTTATCAGCTAGCTTAAATAAAGAAAAAACTACACAATTTGAGTTAGGGACTACCTTTGTAAATTCTAATACCTAAAACTCATCCGGAAATCTGAAAACACTAGGAACGGCTATAAACATGACTCCTTTTTTAGGATAGCCAGCTGGACACCCAGACCAGGCCAGAAACTCGATTCCAAGTGTCGATGAGCTATCACTGATCTGATTGCACCTAAACGAGGCCCAAAAATTATTAACAATTATCATATAATTATATTTAATTTTTAGGCATAAAAAAAAAGTTAAAAATCTCACCAAGGGATCTAGATCATCCGATGATCACATTTTTCAAATAATGTCCGATCAGAGTTAGGCCAATCTCATCTCAAAAGTCTCGATGCGCTGAGTTCATCAATGGTCTTGGATAGCTGATCCAACGATCAGATTGCTAATCCAACGGTCAAATTGGTTGAAATTAGCCCCAGAAGTTTCGAATTCTCTCTCATAGATTCGCCAAATTCTAGAGATGATAAGGGGTAGGGTTAGTCGGATCTGGTGGCCCAGAGGAAGAGAAGTTAAACTCTAGTGGTTTGGGTCCGATCTACCGTCAAAATCTCCGAAAAATGGAGAAAGACCGTTTGCCTTCCTCCTTGCGTGCTTCACCAGAAAATCACGCTATCCACCGTTGTTCGTCGTCCATGGAGGGTCGCCAATGCAGCTGAGGCCCGCTAGAGGTCCGCCGGAGCTTTGCCGGTCGTCGCCCACTACTGGTTTGGCCGAAGGTGCAACGAACAGAGAGGGAGAGGGAGAGATGCAGGAGAAAGAGAGAGAGGTTTGGGGGGTGGTCTCTTTGCAGATTAAAATTTTTGGACTTTTTTTTAACTATTAATTACACTTTCAATCCTTGAACTTTTTGGGTATGTTCAAATGGGTCTAAAATCCTTTTCAATTGGGTCCCCAAAATACAAATATAGATATACTTAAATAATAATAATAATAATAATAATAATAATAATAATAATAATAATAATAATAATAATAATAATAATAATAATAATAATAATCACATTAATAACAATTAAATTAAATCTTGGAACCAAGGTTAACAATAACGTAATAATATATTTTGTTAATTGATTTAATATTAATATTTAAAATTAATCATTTCAATTAAAATTGGACTATTAAATAATTTATAAAATATATTTAAAAATAACATTAAAAATATATAAATGAAAATTTTAACAAAATTATAAATTAGTTGGATAATATTAAAATAATATTTAAATACCATATATAAAAATATAAAATATCTATTTTTAAAATACAGGTTATTACACTTTATTCAAAAAATAATTTAAATTTTATGAAATTTTTATATTTTATCTCATAATTTACACAAGTCGATATTTTTTTTTTTAGATTACAGCAAATATAGTAGATTAATGAGAAAATAATTTTATTTTAAAAATATATAAATATAATATTTTTACTATTAATATAATAAAAAATATATTAAATTACTAATAATGAATTGAATTATTTAGTTTTAAAAATAATGAAAATATATAACATTATTATTAATTAAAAATAACATTTTATTATATTGTTTTTTAAAAATACTATATGTCAAATTTTTATAAAGTATAAATTTTTTTTTATTAATCTGATAAATTTTTTATAAATAATTCTTTCACAAAAATGGTTATCATTTCATATAAATTTATAATACAAAATAAATATATTTTATAAAATTAAAATATCATCATTTTCTATTAATATGATAAATGTTAAAAATACATACTATTTTTTAAAAGAAAGATCTCATAATTTTGAGTTGTAACTTTACTTTTTTTAATCATCTTTACTTATAACTAAATTTTCGATATAATTATATTTGTAATGTATCTTTGAAATTCTACTTCTGTATAAAAATATAATTGAGAGATAATTTATAGAAAAAAATTTAGATATTTAATTAAAATTTGAAAATAATCTGTTAAAAATTAATGTTAATAAAATATAGATAATTAAAATATTAGTTATAATTGCATTCGCTATATAATTATAAAGAAATAAAAATTTAAAAAGTTTAAGAAGTATTAAATAAGGAATTTATAAAAAAAAAATTAGTAGTTAAATAAATATTAATTAAATATATTTAAATAAATAAATTTTGAAAATGATAATTAATAATGTTTTGAAAGAAATAATAAAAACAAAGAGCAAATACAAAAAATTTTGAAAGCACTTAGGTGAAATAAAAATGCTTAGTGAGAGAAGAGTGGTTAATGTGTATCAAATGTCTGATATGACATAATATATAGATAAATAAATGAAAACTATTTAAATAAAAATTTAATTTTATAATTAAATATTATTTAATTGAAAAATAATAGCAAAAGCTTTTAAATTCAATTTTTATAACAGTGAAATATTTTCCATTTATTTGTCTGTTTTAATTCAATTCAATGGCTATAAGTTAGTAATAATGATAATAATTAGGAAACTAAAATAAAAAAAAATATTAAATTATCAACATAAAAAATAATACATATTAATTATAAATAAGTTAAATCTCTATATTTTATTTTTATACTTTTTATGTAGACTACACTTTTTATCTTTAAAATTTTTTGACAAAAATTTTATAATAAAAATAATAGAAAATGTAACAATATAATAAAAAATATTTATTAAAAATATAAAATAATTTAAAATTAATTAAATTATATGATAATTGATTGTGAGATCAAAAATTAAAAGCCAATTTTTTTAAATTAATGACCATCAATGATCTTTTATTATTATTATTATTATTATTATTATTATTATTATTATTGAGGATGACATGTGATAAATATATTTTTACATAAATAAATTTATAAAAAAATAATAAAAATAATTTTTAAATATTATATTTAATTATAAAATGTCATAATTTTTAAAAATCGAATTAAAAAAAATAATTTAAATCATAAATATTAAAATAGCATCATAAATAATAATAATAATAATAATAATTATTAAAAAAATAATTAAATAATAATTAATATAAAAGAAATTTATTAATAAAATGTAACACGTGGCAAGCTCTTAAATAAAATTCTTAAAGAAAAATATCACAGGCATTCTCTTGGAAATACCTTTCTAGTTTATATTATATATATATAAAAATTGAGAGGTTAAAAGAAGCTAAAAAAATACACAAAAATTACTTTTTGTTTAGAGCCTCTAAGAGCTTTCAAGCGACTGTTATGTGAAAAATAATTTATATATAAAAAAATATTTTTCATAAAAATTATTTTTTAATAAGTTGTTTTCCATAAAAATATTTTTTATAATTTAGTTGTAATATTAAATTAATAATATATGTTTAGTTATATATATGTAAGTATTTTTATATTTTAAAAATATTATTAAAGTCCAAAAAATGACTTATTTTCTTTAATTAGAAAAATATTTTTTATTAATTTATTTTCTAAAATTTTCAAATATTAAAAAATATAAAAAATATTTATAAAAAAATATTTTATGTAAAACAAACAGAAGCTAAAACTCACATTTTCTATAAGATTGTTGACGGAAATAATTTATGATTCAACTTAACATTTTAGAAAAATGGAAATAAATTAGTGCTTTACTAACCTCAAAAGTACTTTCAAAATTTAAATTATTATAGAAGACCAACAAAATTAGGGAAAAAAATGATTAGGCACAATAAAATTTTGCATCATTAAATATCAATTAAAAGAATGATAAAGAAAAAAAATAAATTAATTGAAATTACGTTTGTAAAATTAAGATAGAACATTAGCAGTTGACAATAAAAGATTTAGATTATGCTAAGTATTTTATTAGCCTTGAAATTGCCAAATCTTCTTAGGGTACCCATCTCAATCAAAGAAAGTATGTGTTGCATATCTCTATATGCTACGACAAAAATTTTTACAGACTGCAATTCAAGATGAAATTTTAGAGTCTAAATTATTGGTTCATTGATTTTTTGTATATATACTTATGGTTAGAGGTATTCTTGAATAAATTTTTATGCATTAAAATTAAGTCTCTTTTTCAAACGGTTTTAACACTATATTTTGGTGAATGTTTTTGTTAGAGGTAAGGTATAGGTTTTTAAAGCAGTGAATTTGTTTGAGAGGAAGGTTTATAAAGGAAGTAAGGCTTTTAGAGCACCTCACTTTTTTAACCCATCAAATTAGTGAGTTTGGGAGTTTTATACCTTCACTTACATTTTTATCCAAACATATTATAAAAGACTTGCTCCTCTACATGGATTAATATATTCAAGATAAATAATTTTAAAGTATTATCTTATAGTTTTAAACCTTGATTAACGAGTAAACCTTGATTAATGAGTGAGAAGAGCTTTCATCAAACTTGATAAATAGGAAGACCTATCATTAAAACCAAAGATTCTAACTTTTGAGGCTCATTCCTCCTCTTAGAAGCATGCCAAATTTTGAAGAAATAAAGCAAATATTAGGTTTCAACACTTAAATATGAAGAAATGAGGAGGTATTCTATAAGCACAAGTAGTCAAATGCTAAAGCGTATGTTACAAGCAAAATTTGTGCAAGGCATATTAGGCAGAATTTGACTATTAAATCAAGAAGAGAATAAGAAATAATTATGAGCCTATGCTTGGTTAACATTTGAAGTTGGGTTGAATGATAAGTTGGAAGCACTTAATAAGGAATAATTATATAACACAGCATTGATTCCATGTAGATAATCTTATATAAAATGACAAATCAATAATAAATAAATAAGTATGAGGAATGGGTTTTAAAAATTTATAATTACTAAACAATTATTTTTTTTTTAGTAAATCATAGGTATCTATCTTCTCTAACCCACTGAGTTAAATTTAATTTTACTCGCACCGGAAATGTTTATTATAAGGTAAAGCGCTCTTAATGGAGATTTCTTCCATTCACAATAGATTGAATATGATTTTATTTAAGAAATATAGAACCTTTTACCAATCATACCAACTCTGTTGGTAAACAATTATTTTGTTTTTTAAAAAATTAAGAACTACATTTATGTATGTATCAATCTATGATTTGTTTGTCATTTCACGTCACATGTCACATGCTCACGTAGAATAAGAAGTTCACTTTAAAATTTCTCAGAGAATGAAATAGTTAAGTTTTTTTTTTTTCTTTAATGCATGTGATCCATTAATTTGATCTAGACACATTTTATTTAAAAGAACTTGTAAGACAATTTAATTTTTATAAAATTTAAAAGCATTTAAATATAAATGATTTGGAGATTCAAGAGTTCAATTGATAGATAACTCAACGAATTGATCCAGATATAACTAACCTATTTGAATTGACCCTATCAATTTAAATTCTAATATAAAAATTTAAACTAATTAAAATTAATTTTTCTAAATAAATTAATATTTTGATCTGTAATAGCATAAAAACTTGCGAATTGTCCTGAATCTCATTCGATATTAATTCTTTATGTGCAGCGACCATATATGGATAACCCAAATTAATCTGCAACTAGCAATTGTATGCAATGTTCAATATGCAAATTAATTGAGAGGAATCCTTTGCGTATACACTACATATGCAATGTTCCATCAGAAACTTCAACCAAAAGGACTATATCAGCAAGTAGTATTGAAAGGAAACATATCTGAAGTCTGATTTGTAGCCATAATATTCAACCTGTAAAGGGTATGAAATTAGGCCTAAGTCATATTATCCCCAATAAAGCCTCCTGAAATCAAGCAAATATTAGGCAGACTAAAGAAATATAGAAGGACAAAGATGAACCAAGAAATATGGGAAATATTCAAAAGTTGGCACAGCAACTCAGGCTGTGTTTTTTATTGTGCTTATAAAATTTTTGTAATGTTCTTAAACTAGGTTTCTAGTCTTTTTGTTGTAATGTTGGATTTTAGCGGATCCTTTAATATGTATTGGGCAAAGACCTTATCTGCAATGAAATACTACCTATTGAGAAAAAAAAAATTGAAATAGCAAAATTTACAATAAAGTGGGGCATAATAAACAAGATGCCTAAATAGGAAAATTTTTTTTGGTAAAATCGATATATATATATACAATAACTTTAATATAACTGTTCATCATGATAGGACCTATATGAGATCTATTACAATCAATTATTAGAGTGAAATCGTTGTACATTTCATGGTATAATTTTTCATAAATAGGACATGGTATTTTGCAATAATATGTCTTAATTGTTAATTAAGCAAGCTTGCAATTCATTGTATATATTATTAATTCACTTTAGTGTTTATTAGTGATAAATATAAATTCAAATGAATACACATGCCAAATACATAAAATTCACAAAACTGATATGCAAAAAATTGATAACTCAATTCCATTTCATATTAATTTATATGAGAAATTATAATGGCAGTACATTTTGTCTAGCTAAATTAAAAATAACAAAAGGAAACCTAATAATAGGGCTTGCATTCTCAACCTTGAACACATCATATGCACATTACCATTCTTAAACATCTAAACATATCCACAACATCAAATTTCTTCTATAGCTTTCTTCCTTCCACTAAAAGACTATAACAGATTTACCATCATGGCAACCACAGTAACAGGGAACCAGCCACCATCTCTTCCTTGAATCTTGCTTTTTTACTTTCAGCTTCAAATTCCCTTACTCTGTTCAACAATCCCAAAATTGCATACCATCATGGTCATGCATTGGGGGATTGCACCACCTAAATGCCTGCAAGCTCCAACATTTTGCACATCAAAATTACAACTTAATCATCCACAAACTGGAGAAAATAACAAGAAACTTCAAGCAATAAATAGAATCCAACTCATCCATATAATGCTTAATTGCTTATATTTATAAAACCTTGTGCAAAAGCATTCTAACTCTTAAACTCTTAAATTTTACATGAAAAGTCACTTGACGTCGTCACATTTAGTTACATACTATTATATTTTAATACTTGAATTTTATAAAAGTGTAAATATTAAACTTCTAAACTTATAAAAATATAACTATTAAACTACTAAAATTTATAATGGTGTAATGAAAAGTCAAAACGCACGTAAATCACATTTGCACATTCACTGATTACAAGGGTTAATTACTTGCACTTTGTGAAGTTTAAATGTCAAACAAGATGCAATTAAAGATGGGGCAAGGTAAAATTTAAGAGAGCAGCTTAACTTATTAAAATCTATTAACTTGATTTCATAAGCATTTAAAATTTTAAATAGTTATGTACTTAGTTAGAATGTTTATAATTGACTAATAAGAAGTCAATGTATTTTATGAAAAATAATTTATAAACACATTTATTATTAAAATTACTAAAATTACTATTAAAAAAAATTTATGATGAAATTATAAAAATTAAATGATCATAATATAGGAAAATATTTAATCAAACTAGCTTATTAACTCAACTTAAAACCCAAAAATTATTATAAATAAATAGATTAACTTATTTTTAGAGCTTCATCAGCTTATAAACTAAGACAAGCATCCTCTTCCTCTAAATGTGAAAAAGATGCTTTCAGCCTCACTTCCTTGATTAACAGATTCATTTGATAATAAAGACAACAAGATTAGAAAGAAAATTAAAATCAATGTACTGCGCATTTATGAGAGACATCAAAACAGAATGTAGTCAAGGGCAAGAAGCCTTCATTCTTCACAGATTGGCAGGAATACAAACAGAAAGAACATTAATGGAATTCTTTTTTTCTAGTATTGGGGAACAAAAGTATACATTTAACAAGTCAAATTCCGGTATCATCCCATTGCCATTTCTGATTCATGCAAAACTAAAAACCAAAAATGCTATATAAAAGGACAATTTCCTTCAACTCAGTCTAATATAATAGAGGAAATGATCTCAGAATACGCCAACTGCGATATATGAAGACCCTTGCCAGCAACATCTTCATCGCTGAAAAAGTTTCACCTACTAATATTGATCTAGGGTGAATGAATTTATAAAATTTGAGGTTTATGCATGAAGATCCTTGTTTGAATTCCACACGGGAGCTTTTGGGACTACATCGGCTCCAGTTTCTACACCAACCAGAGGATCAGATTCACTTTCCTTAACCTAAAACCAAGAAAAATGAAAGCATGAAATGTTTGAAGAAAGAATGTGAAATATAGTGATAAAGATGAAAAACCATGTATACGCAACACGTGAATTACCTCAGGCAATTTTGCTGATGCTTCACTGGCCTTCTGCTGATTCTCCGTGGTGCAATAGTAAGAATACAATACCATCCCAATTACTGCAATAAGGATCCCTAAAATGTTGCGCCAGCTAAAAGGATCGCGAAGTAGAACATAACCAAAGGCCAAAACTAGGCATGTTTTCAGATGCCCTAGGACCTGATAGGTGACGGGGGATGTTTTCCCAATTACCAGAAAAGTACTGAAGTTCACAGAGACGGATATCAGGCAGGACAGAACTATGAAGAACTGCCACCAAATAATGCATATTGCAGAAATATTAGAAAAGAAATGATAGAAAGAGAAAGAGAGAGAGAGAGAGAGAGAGAGAGAGAGAGAGAGAACAGGGGTGTGGCGGGGTGAAGTCCAGGAATCTTGAATTCTTACCAGAACTTGAGGGGTGTACTTGAAAGCAAAAACATTTTGATTAGTCAGTAGGCCATCTAGAAATGGACCAATAATGAACAAAGTTAATGCTTGATAGGGGCAAGACTGATATAAAAGTTGGGTGGAAGAGACTTTGAACTTCTTCTGGATAGTATTGGTCATCTGAAATAAACTGGTTAAGATTTACAACTTCAAAAGAAGCAGAAGAAAGAGAAAGAAAAAGTAAATAAACAAAAAAACTGTAATATGCATGAGAGAACTGTACTTTTTTTTTTTTGCTTTGTTTTTGACAGAAACTGACATGTAAAAATGCATAGAAACAAGAAATAAAATAGCAAGTAACAAAAGGTGCCTTCACCAAGGATACAATCTGAGCAATACAAGTTGTAATAACTGCAAGTACAGACAAGACAGAACCAAGGACATTGAGTTGAAGATCAGTCACAGTTGCAATTCCAACACCCACAAGAAGGATCGCCAGTGAAAGCTGGATATTCCGGCTGCAATAGTGCAAGTATAAGCAAATAAATATAACTAGAAAAACAACTTTGACAACAGCTAAATGAAAATTGAATATCTTTTTTTTTCTCCCCAATTGGCCAACAAAACTACTGTATGGCATGGTAGATTCTATGACCTAAAAAGCATCAGATTTGGATTAACTGGAACACATTTTACAGTCAAAAGTTCTATAAAACTTTGATAAAATGAATATGATGCATGTATGAAAGTATTAAGTAGGTCTCTAACTGAGACATGAAAAGGTTACAGGATTAACATTCGTTCCAAATTGAAGAGATGAGCAAACAGAGATCAAAAGCATGCCCAAGAAAAATGGGTTAAATAAAATTATGCAATAAACTATGAAAAAAAATATTATAAATATATGATAAAAATAGCACTTTTCAACTGAGAGACTGTTTCTAATAAAACTATCACATAAAGAATCATTAAATGATGTCATCTAAGTAAGTCAGAGACAGCAAATTTTCGAGATGTTTCCACTTTCTAGGGAACAAAATAGTGGGACAAATTAACTAAAGGTTCCTTATCAGCTGCACATGCCTTCAAGTAATCTGGTTCTTTTCTTATTTGTTTTCTTTTTCCAGTTAAGTATTAACAACCATTTTAAACCTCAATACAAAAATAAAGTCCACTCCAAATAGCTGTGGATGTAAACGACACACAGATCACAGAAGCACAATTAAGACGGACCTGAATCTCTTCCTGAAGAAAAGTGTCTCCAAAAGAACCGTACATGGGATGATTGCCAATTTTGTCATCTTAAAACAAGATCAGAAATAAAGCTCAGAATGAGATACTAAAAATTTTAAAACAAAATATCATGATGTTGGATTATTCAGCAACACAAGTGCAAGCATTTTCTTAAAAAAAAAAAAAAAGATCAAGAGGAGAAGGGGGAAGAAGGGGGGGTTGTTGTGGGGGGTCGAGCAGGGGTTGGATGAACTTTGATGTCAACCTGAAGACTTCCAGAAAGCATGGTTTTACTCAGTACCAATATTTAAAGAAATTGCAAATGTTAAACTGAGACTCTTTATTTTATATCCATTAATACATTATGATCAAACAGAATTTAAGATCCAACCAACCTCATTTTTCTTTTGCAGTTTCACTAAACACAAGTAACATGTTTACTGAGAGACAAACAGGACATCCTTCTCAATTCTTCTCTATCATAATGCAGTTATCATAGAAAAATTAAAACAAAGTACATAATAATTAATTGATAATGGCAGTATGCTAGTTGAGAAACAAAATTCAGCATCATGTTTGTGGCCAAAAGATGAAACTTACCTGATAGAAACCAACAGAGTTGAAACCCAAGCTAAGATTCAAAAGCCCAATGGATATCCCATTTAATATGCCAAATCCCATTACAGCTCTTGCATCAAAAGGCTTGTGTTCAAACAATTTCATCCATAAAGCCACATGAAGAGAACAAAATGTGACCAGAAGATGCCAGCTTGTTAATGTTGTGGCTGTTGTTCCCCCCATAACACCCATAATATCAGTTAGAATAAATGATAGGTCAAATTAAAAACTACATGCTAAGCATAAATTATCAAAGATTTTTATTCAAATCAAACATATGGACGGAAAAATAAGAAGCTGCTAGCTTCCTTCTTCTATGATAAGAAAACATATGCATTCAGAGCATTAACCCATTTCCTACGACTGCCACCAAGTTCCGCCGGAAATTGCATGCAACATCCATGATAGTACAAGAGAAAAGGAATATTAGATGTCCACTCATAAGCCATAGTTTTGGAATCTAATATATATACTTTTTTTTTTTGAAATTACATCCGCTTAACAAATTAGCATGTGATAGGCTTTGAAAATCATGAAAAAAAGGCTAAGTTGCTTTTCTTTTGCATAAAATGAGACATGTACCACTAGCAGCTTCCATATTTGGGCAATAAACAAGCGTTTTTAAAGAATCAATGCAGGAAATGAAATTGGAAAAAAATTACAAAGAAATAACAGCAGTATTCTACCATATGTAATTATTAGTGCAACATTCACATTAGATCTAAGAAGAATTAAGCAAAAACAAAATTACACAGTATATCAATTGATCTTAAACCCACACCTGCATCACAATTGACTGATCTAATAATAAATCTACTCCGAGCTCGAAATAATTTTTTTTAATAAGAAGAAGAAGAAGTAGAAGAAGAAATAAAGAGCACAAATATCAAACGCATCTCGTAATGAAATTACTCACCAAAAGTGAAACCGAGAGTACTAATGAGAGCCTTGTTGCATATCACAATCGAAACCGACGATACAACTGATAAACTCAGAGCACCCAGAGTCCCCAGCTGGAACCTCTGGCTCTCACTCATCTTCACTTTCTCTCTGTCTGTATGTGGCTATTCCCTTCTATTTACTCCCTCCTCGATCCGGATCTATCAATCCCAAATTCAAACATTATACACACAGAAACCAAAAGAAAAATCTTCTAACAAATATCAGATAGAGATAGAGATAGAAATCAGTACCTAATTCAGGTCATGATATTGTTGGATGGTGATGAAGAAATGATGAATTTTAATATGAAGAGAAATGAGAAAGAAATAGAAAGAAAAGAGAAAATAAATGGTGTTTGGTTGCGGGGATTTTTGACTCCTAGAAGAAGGCCTAGTCGGGCCCACCGTTTGTTGCGGGGATGAAAATGAAATTAATATACAAATTATGGATTTGGCCAGAAATAAGTCAAATCACATCACATGCACTCGGGGGGTTTTTTTTTAAAAAAATTTATTTTAATTAAATTTACCTAATTTGATAATAATCCTAACGAAACATTGTTTATTTATTTATTAATTAATACAGATTAATTAATTAGGTGGTCGGTGAAGAGTAACTTTGTAGAAATAAACAGATTTAACCGTCAGTGAAAAACAGTAAAACATATCAGGTGGATTGTTTGCGTGTTCATTAATCACGCTCATGTTTATAGAGTCGTCATTTTCAAATTATTCAACTTGTGAGTCTTTTCATTATCTTAATGTGCCAGGTGTCAGTAAAGGATGTCTGGTATTACATTCTCTCAAAAATCTTTTTATGATAGAATTAATTCTATTAAAAAAAATTAAATTTAAAAAAGTTTGCAAGAACGTTTATATAATAAAAAAAATATATGTATATATTTTTTAAAAGTATATTGATTGAAAAAATCAAATCTAATAACATTCTAATAATTTTATTCAATCATTTCATTCTTGTTATAATTGATGAAATTTTCAAAATTTTTAAAATTTTTATTCACATTTTAAATTGGATCTAGAGGGAGTGTAGCTAGTCCTACGTGGCACTCCACTTAGATTTTTTTATTATAGAATTGTAGGACCCATTTATCACATGGGACAAACCTACCAGATGGGACTAATTCTAGATAAATAGATTGACCTAGCATTTTTATTAATTAGACTTAATTAAGTTAGCTAACATGAGTTAAGTATAGTAATTAAACAAAACAAATTGTTGAACAATCAAATCCCTAACTATTAAAAAAAAAAAAAAAAAAAAAACCTAATTCTCTATGACTTTTGTGAATAAGGAGAGAATGAGAGAGAGGTGAAGGGTGCGACATAAAGTGTGATTCTCGACTGAGCCCATCACTGAAGGAATCTTCGTTGGTTGATACACCAAAACATCTACATTAATTAGAGCCATGTCAGAGGAAGCTTGAGGGAGACATTGGCAAACTTTGGAAGGTTGTGCAAGGTGGTCCACACAACAGAGAGAAAAGGTGAAAAACAAAGGTGACCCTAAACTTTTCATGCAAAATGAAATACAAACGAGGTGATTGGAGGAAACTTTTGCAAAAATACCAAAAAAGTATTTGATTTATTAATTTGAAAGGAGAACATTTTGGTTTCTGTGACTTAATAATATCATTTGTGAATTGGGGTTCACTATATAGAATATTAAATATGTATATTGCTATGTTGACCTGCATGGATTTAATGCAAAAATAATAGGTTTTCGACTATTTGTATGCTACTGTTAGGGTTTTAATAAGTGTTTAGTGTTTTGGGTTTATTATCTGAAAGATAATGTAATACCCTCATTTTAGATAGTCCATGTATTCGACTGTTCCGGTGATTAATGCCGGTCTGGACAGTCGAAATGTCTGGAACTATATGTAAACTAGAGTGATGAGTCATAAATAACCCAAATAATGGTAAGAAAAAATTTAGAAAAAATTTTAGAAATGAAATACAACAAATTTAAATGAGTCGGTGCCCCGGCGATGGGTAAACTAACGGGAAGTTGCTGTCTTCACAACTAGTAGCCCTAAACCTGAGGAAAATTCCATGAAATAATTTTTGGGACTCTAGAGAAGAATCATTGAGGTTTCGATGGCATTAGAATAACAAGAAAATGCTTAGAAAAATTTTTAGATCAGTACAGACAATTTTAGCTCATTAAGCTAAACGAAGGGCATTTTGGTCATTTGGCTTTCAGAGATGATTTTTGACCGACTTATCCATTTAAGTCGGTGAATTATATGACATAAAATATGAATTAATATTGGTGAGAAAATAATTAAAAATGAGTAAAATAAATAAGAAAAGAAATTGAATTTAAATTAGACTTATGACATAAGCATGACGTCATAAATGAATAAAATAAAAATTGTTAACCAATGGGAACATAACAAGCCTTGTAAAAAGGGATAAAGACACATAAATTAGGACAAAAATGAAAAAAAAATTCTGCTCATCTCCTCAACATTTTCGGCAGCCCTCTCTTCCTCTCAACCTCCATTAAAATTTTCTCATCTCTCTCTCTTCTAAATCTTAATTTCTCAAGATAAAACCCTAAGTTTTCTTCATTAAACCTTGATAACTCCTCTTGGGAAGGTGTTTGGAAGCCAAGAAAACTAAGGAAAGTGAACTTTGGAGTGTTGGGAAAAGTCTCCACATAAGGTTAGTGCTATCTTCTTCCCTTTCTCTTCTTATAAACTTGAAATTGAATAAGAATATGGAAAGAATTTCAAGAGAAATTAAGAAATTATTCATGTTTAATTCAAGAGGAATTTTGGCTAGCTTATGAGTTAAGAGAATTGATGAATTTGAATGAAATAAATTGTGATTATTGGAGTTGTTTAGTGTGTATATATGATTAGAATGTTAGTTTTGCATGGGTTGTATGAAATGGACATTTGAGAATTAGGGTTTGAGACATGAAGTTAGGGTTTTGCTCATGTGTTGGTGAATGGAAGTCCTAATGGTCAATTAGTGACCATTTGGCTATCTTTGATGAAGAATTGAAGTGATTTATGCCAATGGAATTGAGGTTAGGTATGCTGCCTTAGGTGACCTGAAGGGCTGGATGTGAGTCCAGCAAGTTTGGATAACTGTAACTTGAGAGGTGTAGGTTCAATTGGTGTAAGGCCAATTGGATATGAAACTAAACACATAATGGCACAAATTTAATGAAGAAACCTTGCCTAGAAAACAAACTTAAAATACCTTAAAAATTGACCAAATCTGGGTAACTAATTCTAGACCTGGTAAAAGTGACCAAATGAACAGTATTTGTTCATTTGGCCATAACTCAGTGTAGAAATATCCAATTGACCTAAATTTTATATCAATAGAAAGCTTAGACAATCTAGAACAACTTTCATGAAGAACACCAACTCAGATTCTAAACTTAACCCATCCAAAATGCTAGTCAAAGTCAGGATACCCAATTTGCCCGAACCAGTTTTGCCCAGAATTCTGGGTACAGGTCAATCCGGCTAGTTATAGTAAAATGGCCTTAACTTGAGCTACAAAACTCCAAATATAGTGATTCAAAAAGAGAATTAAAGAAGAAACATAAAGGAATAACTTTCATGAAGAAATTTTTGTCAAATTTTTACTGTAGCCAGGTCCAATGGAACAGTGAATTTGGACCTCAAATTCTAAAAATTTAAAATAAAACCTAGGAGGCTAGGAATTGAGTTTGGCAATCAATGCCAACAAAAATAAAATGCAAAATGTGGTATCTTAGTGAACTTAGGCTTAACAAATCTATTATGAATTAAAAAGTCAACATTTGAAGAGAAATTGTCAAGTGAATAGTAACCCCAAAGACATAAGAAATAATAATAGAAATTAATATTTTGCATAATAAATGGCATATAAGAAACAAAAAGAATGTTTTAAGTATAATGATTTATGAAAACCATTACTGCGAATTGTGATGAATACGGGTGATATAATGAATGTATAAATTATGAAGAATGCATAATTTATGTAGGATTGTATTTAGAAATTTATACTTCTGCTAGTAATAAAAATTAAAATGTTATAAATTATAATTAGAACATATAATGAAATAATGATACTTATGAGCCCTTAAAGATACTAATGTGCCCATGTATTGCCTAGAAATATGTGTCTGATTGGATAGATTAGCATGCCAATAGGGTATTATTTTAGCAGTATTGCGTAAGGTTTTATGCATGTATTTATGGCTTTATGCCCGCACTCATGGCCTTTATGCCCGATTACTTGTTATCATGGCTTTTATCTCAGTTCCTTCACTTCCCAAGCTAGGATTTGTATAGGTTCTTCTGTGTATGTCAAGTCCAGTCGGATTTCAATCTCTTCCATGAAAATGACATGTGAAGGGTCTGAGCGATATCTTCTCAGCATGGAAACATGGAATACATTATGAATTTTATTCAGTTCTGGTGGTAAAGCTAGCCGATAGGCCACTGATCCCACACGTTCAATGACTTCATATGGGCTAATGAACCTAGGGCTTAACTTACCCTTTCTTCCAAATCTCAGTACTTTCTTCTATGGTGAGACTTTGAGAAACACTTTATCACCAACTGCATACTCTATCTCTTTTCTCTTCAGGTCAGCATAAGACTTCTGTCTATCTGAGGCAACCTTCAAGTTAGCTTTGATTATTTTCACCTTCTCCTCAGTCTGTTTTACCAGGTCTGGTCCTACCAGCTTATCTTCACCCAATTCAGTCTAGCACACTGGGGTTCTACATTTCCTCCCATACAGTGCTTCATACAGAGCCATTTGAATGCTAGCTTGGTAGCTATTATTATATGCGAATTCTGCCAGTGGGAGGTATCTATCCCAACTCCTCTCAAACTCAATGATACAACTCCTTAGCATATCTTCTAGGATCTATCACATAATTCACAGTATTACTATCATTTCAATTTATTAATTGCAAAAATTCAATTAGGTCTTAGGTTTACCTAGATTACTCGTTCTGACTATCCATCCGTCTGAGGATGAAAAGTCGTGCTAAAACGGAGTTGTGTGCCCAAGGCTTTTTGCAACTTTTTTCAGAATCTCGATATAAATCTTGGGTCTCAGTCAGATATGATGGAAAGTGGGATTCCATGCAGTCTAACTATCTCACTGATACATAATTCTGCTAGCTTCTCTAGTGAGTAGTCAGTCCTAACTGGCAGAAAATGTGCTGACTTCGTCAATCTATCCACTATCACCCACACTGCATCATGCTTCCTTTGGGTGAGAGGTAGACCACTAACAAAATTCATAATGACCCAGTCCCATTTCCATTCAGGTATGCTTATAGGCTGTAGCAATCCTGATGGAACTTGATGTTCTACTTTGACTTGCTAACATGTCAAACACTTAGTCACATAGTTAGCTATATCCCTCTTCATACCAGGCCACCAATAATGAGCTTCAAATCATTATACATTTTTGTGCTCCCCGGGTGCATAGCATAAATACTAGTGTGTGCTTCTTTCAGAATATTAGTCTTCAGTTCCCATTATCTGGTACACACACTCTTCCTCTGTAATACAGACACCCATCTGCTTTCACCTCATATTCAGTTTCCTTCCCCTCAAGAATTTTTCCCACAATGGCTAATAGTTTTTCATCTACCCTCTGCCCATCTTGTATCTGCTGTAGCAGGGTTGGCCTTACTTGTAACTCAGCCAAAATAGCTCTATCTTGAGCTAAGGACAGACAGGCATTTAGTGATCTTAAAGCTGTGATTGACTTCCTGCTTAAAGCATCAGCAACTACATTTGCCTTCCCAGGATGATAATCAATCACACAATCATAGTCCTTCAGGAACTCAATCCATCGCCTCTGCTTGAGGTTGAGCTCCTTCTGGGTTGGCAAGTATTTTAGGCTCTTGTGGTCCATACAGATGTAGCATTTTTCACCATATAAATAATGCCTCCATATCTTCAGTGCGAAGATAATTGCTGCTAACTCCAGGTCATGAGTAGGGTAGTTCTGTTCATGTGGCCTTAACTGCTTGGAAGCATAGGCGACCACTTTCCCCTCTTGTATCAATACACACCCTAGCCCATTATGTGAGGCATCACTGTAGACCACAAAGTCTTTTTCCAACATTGGCTGTGTTAACACTGGTGCTTCTGTCAACATAGCCTTTAGCCTTTCAAAACTGGCTTAGCACTTGTCGTTCCAGCTAAATTTCACATTCTTGTGCAATAACTCAGTCATTGGAGCAGCTATAAGAGAGAACCCCTTCACAAATCTTCTGTAATACCCAGCTAGCCCCAAGAAACTTTTGACCTTAGTTGTATTTCTGGGAGACTTCCATTCCATCACTGCTTCTATTTTTTTGGGATCCACTCTAATCCCCTCAGCTGATACTATGTGTCCAAGGAAAGAGATTTCACTCATCCAGAAGTCACACTTGGACAGCTTAGCATACAGCTTTTTTTCTCGCAGGGTTTGCAGAACAATCCTCAAATGTTCATCATGTTCTTCCCTAGTCTTGGAATACACTAGAATATCATCAATGAAGACCACTACAAACCGATCTAAGTATGGATAGAAGATACGGTTCATAAGGTCCATAAATGCTGCTGGTGCATTTGTCAAACCAAACGGCATCACTAAAAATTCATAGTGTCCATACCGGGTTCTGAATATAGTTTTTGACACATCTGTATCCTTTACCCTTAACTGATGATACCCTGATCTGAGATCAATTTTTGAAAATACACCAGCTCCCTTCAACTGATCAAACAGATCATCGATTCTGGGCAATGGATATTTGTTCTTCACAGTTACTTTGTTCAACTGCCGGTAATCAATACACAATCTCAAGGTTCCATCCTTCTTTTTCACAAACAGCACCGGAGCTCCCCATGGTGACACACTGGGGCGTATGAACCCCTTATCAAGCAACTCTTGCAACTGAGTTTTCAACTCCCTCAATTCAGTGGGTGCCATCCTATAAGGAGCAATGGAAATGGGTGTTGTACCCGGCATTACCTCAATAGCAAACTCGACTTCCCTTTCTGGTGGTAAACCAGGCAACTCTTCAGGAAATACATCTGGGAAGTCTCTTACTGTGGGTATATTACACAGGTTTAGCTTAGCTTGCCTAGTATCAACCACGTGTGCTAGGTAAGCTTCACAGCCTTTTCTCATCAATCTTCTTGCAACTGTGGCTGAGATAACATTGGACAGGAAATCTGTCCTTTCACCCACAATAGTGATCTCATTACCCTCAGAAGTTTTTAGAGAAATCCTCTTCAATTTGCAATCAACTATTGCCTGATGACGTGACAACCAGTCCATACCCAAAATCACGTCAAACTCGTGGAAGGGCAACTCAATTAGGTCTGCCGAGAATTCATACCCCTGAATCCTCAACGGGCAACCTTTATACACCTTATTCACTACCACACTGTGGCCTAGTGGGTTTGTGACCAGAATATCTTGATCACACTCCTCTACTGGAACTCCCCTCTCTATGAGTAGTTTGATGCAAATGTAGGAATGAGTGGATCCTGGATCCACTAATGCATGCACAAAAGTGTTGTAGAGGGAAAACATACCCCTGATGACATCTGGGGCATCTTGCTCCTCCTGAGCTCTGATGGCATAGGCCCTGGCTGGTATTCTAGTGTCTGGCCTCTTAGCTGACTCAGATGCAGGCCTCAGTGATGGACCAACTGCCTTAGGTTTACCGAGCTTCCTACCCCTTTGTGGTACAGGAGCAGGTCTGTCAGTTTGCGTTGGAGCAATAGTAGTAATCCTCTTCAGACAATTCTTGATCTGGTATTCCGTCGATCCACACCGTAAGCATGCACCGGTCACTCGCCAACATTCCCCCTTATGCCACTTCTGATAGTATTGACAAGCAGAAGATGCAGGGGCTGGTCCCCTAAACACCGTCCCTGGAGAGCTGCCCATTGATAGTGTGGACTGGCCTCTCCTAGGTGTGAACTGTGGTCTGGGCCCCTGAGACTGACCCTGACCCTGTGGTGGTCCTGAACTCTGAGCAGGAGGACCCTTACTCTTCTTACTGGGAGCAGAAAATGTACTGTACTAACCTGGTCCACTCTTCTTCTGTCTTTCCCTTATATTTTGTTCATTGATTCTGACCCTTTCCACTTTTGATGCTGCATCTACTAGTTTAGAAAAATCCGTGATCTCCAGTGCTGTGATCATGACTTTGATATTGTCATTGAGCTCTTCTTTAAACCGTCTGCACCTCTCTGCCTCTGTAGGGACTATCTCCCTCCCATACCGGCTCAGTCTGACAAACTCACGCTCATACTCACCATCGACAACCGCTCTCGTCTCAAACTGATAAATTCCCTTCTTCGCTCTTCTAAATACACTTTGCTAATATATTTCTTCCTGAACTCGGTGAGGAAGAATTCCCAGGTGATCCGTTCTGGTTGCACCTCACTAGTTACTGTGTCCCACCACTGATATGCATCATCCTAAAGTAGGGACACAACACCCACCAGGTTCTGCTCGGGGGTGCAATTTAGCTGTTTCAGCACTCTGATGGTTCTATCCAACCAGTTTTCTGCGGCCATGGGATCATCTTCCCTCTTTCCAAAGAAATTCACAGCCCCATGCTTTCTCAATTTCTCCAGATGAGATTTCTGTGGTGCTGGTGGAGGTTGTGGCTGTGGTTGTGGTGGTGGAATTGCCCCCATCATTTGCCAGTAAAACTCGGTCATTTGTTGAAATAGTGCAAACTGAGGTTGGGCAGGTGCCTCAGCTGCTGGTGGAGCAGATTCTACCCTGCCCCCAGATTCAGCCCTTGGTGGAGCACGACTCTCCACCTCTTCCTCAACTGCTCTTTGCGAAGCAGGATCCATATCCTATTCAAAATAAGAAAACAAACAGATCTGCATCAGCGTCACCTCAACACTTACAAATGCAATGCAATGGTATGCACTCTATCTAGGCCCAGAAACGCCTAAACCGATGCTCTGATACCACTAAATGTAACACCCCTTACCCATCTACAGTGTAGCCGAGCAAGTTATGTCACTCTGTAACACCCTCCCGATAACCACTCCGTATATCCTACTGTTCCGGTGACCGGTGTCGGTCCGGACAGCTAGAATGTCCGGAAAAATATTTAAACTAAAGTCAGGAACCATAATTAACTCAAATATTAATAAGAAAAATTTAGTAAAAATTTTAGAAATAAAATACAACCGAGTTAAATGAGCCGGTGCCCTAGCGATGGGTAACCGGAGGGAAGTTGCGGTTCTCGCAACGAGGAGCCCTAGACCCAGGGGAAAAATTGTAAAATAAATTTTGGGACTCCAGAGAAGGGTTACTGAGGTTTCTATGGCATTAGAATGCCAAGAAAATACCTAGAAAAAATTTTCAATCGGTACAGACAATTTTGACCCGTTAAGCCAAACGGAGGGCATTTTGGTCATTTCGCCTTCAGAGGTGATTTTTGGCCGACTTGTCCAGTTGAGTAAATAATTATTATGACATAAAATATGAATTAATATTTATGAGAAAGTGATTAAAAATGATTGAAAGAAACAAAGAAAAAAAAAAGAAAATAAATAAGATTTATATATATGATGTCTTGATGACCTCAATTAAAAATTTCTAAACCAATGGGGGATTAACAAATTTTACTAAGGCATAAGAGGGATATAAAATAAGACCAAATTAAAAAAAAAAAAACTTACATCTTCTTCTTCAACTCCTATGGCCGAAACCCTTCCCATACCCTTTCCTCCATTGATTCTCAAATTTAGCTTTAAATCTTCCAACATCCAACCTTAAAACCTTAAGTTATCTTCACAAAAATTAATCTACACATCTTAAGCAAGCTCTAGGCAGCCACAAAGAGGAGAAAATCTAGAGTTTCACAAGCTCAATAAGTTGAGCAAAGAGGTTAGTGCTACAAATTTCATTCTTTTTCTTTTAATTTTAGTTAGAACATCATTTGAGCTAAGAAACTTTTAAGAAATTAAAGTAAATTGCATGTGTCATGGTACCTTCAATTTTCAGCAGCCCTATGAAAGTATGAGGTTGATTGTTTTAATAAATTTAGAGTGGCTAGAAATAATGGTTAAGGTATTAATATACATGGACATTAAACTAAGTATGCTAATTAAGGTTATGAGTAAATTGATTTGGATATTAGGGTTTGGAAAGGTGAAAATGTGACTTGGTTTATTAAACTGTTAAAGAACAATCTAATGGTCAATAAGTGACCATTTGAGGTATGTTGAACACAATTTGGACTGAAAAATGGTATGGCAAAGCCAAGGTATAAACTGCCCTAGGACAGCAGCATAGGGACTGAAAATTCAGTCCCTTTGCACTGCCATAACTTGGGCTGTGTTAGTCCAATTGAAGTTTGGCCAATTGTACATGAAACTAGGCTTATAATGGCACATTTTTGCTGAAGAAACTATGCCCAAAAGACCAAAGCAAGAGGACCAAAACTTGGCCCCAATCCGGATACCCTGCAGCTGGTTCTGCAGAATTGACCAAATGAACAGTAACTGTTCATTTGGCCATAACTCACTGTAGATTTGGTCAATTGACCTGAAATTTTTACAGCAAAAAGTTAAGACATAGACAAACAACTTTCATGAAGGAACCTACCCAAAATTATGGCCAGAACCTAACCCAAATGGCTATGGCAGTCACTGTTCATGCTACTGTAGATATGGTATTTTCTGCAGAATGCAAATCCGGCCAGCCTGGGTTTTTGGGTCATATCTGGAGCTACAAAACTCCAAATGGAGTGATTCAAAAAAGGAAATTCAACTAGACAAAATAAGGAACAACTTTTATGTTTTACATTTCTTCAAATTCCCACAGTAACAATGTCCAATGGAACAGTGAAGTTGACTCACCAAAACTGAAAATTCTGCTTGTGTTGAGTTACACTTTGAAATGGTATTAACACTTAATGCCAACAAGTTTTAAACACCAAATGTGGTATGTTGGGAGTGCCAAAGTCAATGTACACATTTTTATTCTAAAAGTCAACATTTTTGTTGACCAATGATGAATAGTGACACCAAAAATTTGAAATTCACAAATTGAAGAATTTAAAAGTTTCAAATGCCCTAGTATACCTAACAAGATTGGTTTGGATAGTTTGGCATGCCAATAGGGTTCAGTTAGCAGTACTGCACATGGCAATATGCCATTCCGTGATTTCATGGCTTTTAGCCATTCTGACTTTATATTGAGACTTGGCCTTGTGCCTGATATTATTTACAGCTTGTTAGCTGTTCTGTTGCACACCGGGAGATGCACATGTGACCGATGGTGTGACGGCCCGAGGTACTAGGTACCCAGTGCCAGTTTACCCGTTATCCAGTCCAGTCGTCTAGTGTAGGTTACTTGGGGCAACCAAATGAATAAAAGTGAACAACGTTAACGAAATAATGGATATACCAATACCAAACAAAGAAAGCATACACATTCTATACACATTCATTTTCTTGCTATTTTCTTCTATTATATTATTGCACCACTAAGCATTATTGCTTAGCGCGTTGCTTTTGCCACGCCAGAGGTACCGAGATCCCGATCGTGAGCCCAAAGAGACCGCAGATCGGGTGAGTTCATACTGTAGATATGGACAGTGTCAGTGTCACCTCACTACCTTCAGTGCATTGGTAGGGCACTAGGTGTCATTTTGTCATTTTGATATTTTGTAGCAGATTTTTACTTTCTCATATGTATTTGAACTCATGTAATATATTTTGATGTTCATGTAAATAATGAAAGTTATGACTATGAATGCAAAAATTTGAGCATGTATTTATCGCTTGTATATGAGAAATGGATGTTTGAGAAATGAAAAGATTATTGAGAATTGAAATTGAGAAATATTGTTGAAATTTTGGATATTGGAGTTTGAGATGATGAAATACAAATATTGGAAGTGTTTTTAACAGGTTCCGAAGAACTGTTTTCTCCATTTTTAGCCGGTACTCCGCCGGATTTTCTTTAAAATCTTCGGAACCTCAAATGAATAATGCTTTTGATAAATGGTTAAAATAAATCATATTTCATAAATTAACTTCAAAAGCATGATATAAATGAATTGAGGAATATTAGAGTGTGCCAGTACACCGTGTGGCATTACTTACTCGGGTATACTGTACACGGGTAAGGGGTGTCACACACTCAGTGTGCTGGAGCACCAATTTATGTTTCTATTACAATTTATTCCTTTATAATTCATTTATTTTTCAATTTTGATAAATATGAATTTATCCGCAATTTTATAGAAAATCCGGCAGAGTGCCGACTGTAAATTGGAAAAACAGTTCTTCTAAACCTGTTTAAAAACACTTCCAAAATAATTTCCAAATCCAAACTCCATTATACACATTCAAGTCAATCTCAAAATCACAATATTATTTTCAAAACTTTTCTGTTCACTTCATCACTTGAAGCATATTCACAAATAATTCTCAACATTTCTTTTATCAACGTACATTATGCAGAAAATCTCAATAATATGAAATTTCATATATTTACATTAATACATAATTACAGGAGTTTATAGTTACAATCCAAACTAATACAAAATGCAAAAATATAAAAGGGCCACCTATAGTCCTAATGTCCTACCATATGCAGTGCAGATGTGAGGTGACTCTGGACCCCGGATGCAGCTCTAAAGGCTCACCCCGTCTGATGTCTACTGGGCTCCCCAGCTAGGTCTCAGACTGCAAGTGGCAAAGCTACGCGCTAAGCAATTCTGCTTAGTGGTGACAATATAAAATAAAATAAAATAGAATAAAATAATTATGCAGAATGTATGATTTCATTTTTGGGAAGACTTAATTTATGGCATTGTTTGTAGTATTATTTACTTAAAATTTGATAAGGTTTATTATCATTGCTCGAGTAACCCATACTAGTTGACTGGACTGGATAAACGGGTATACTAGCACTGGGTAATAAGTACCTCGGACCATCACACCATCGGTCACACTGTGTCTCCCGGTGTGCAATAGAACAGCTAATAAGCTGTAATAATTATCAGGGTTAAAACCCAAGTATATCAACTCAAATAACTTAGCCAAAGGCTATTATATCACAGAATGGCATGGGAAAGCCATGAAACACAGAATGGCATGAAGCCATATGCATACTGCTAACAGAACCCTATTGGCATGCCAAGCTGTCCAAACCAATCTTGCTAGGTATACTAGGGCATATTACATTTTTAAGTTTACAATTTTTGAATTTCAAGTTTTGGTGTTACTATTCACTTCATTAGTCAACCAAAATGTTGACTTTTGCATAGACAATAGGTACATTGATTTTAATACTCCCAACATACCACATTTTGCATTTAAAATTTGTTGGTATTGGTTGCCAATACCATTTCTAAGTTTAAAGTTAATTGAGCAGAATTTTCAGTTTTCATACCTTATATTTACTGTTCCATTAGTCATTTTTGCAGTGGGAATTTGGCAAAATAATCAACATGAAAGTTGTTCCTTATTTTGTCTAGTTGAATTTCATTTTTTGAATCACTCCATTTGGAGTTTTGTAGCTTAAGTTATGGTCTAAAAACCACAACTGGCCAGATTGAAATTTTTCTGGGTTGACCATATCTATAGTGCAGTGAACAGTGACTGCAACTCACTTGTTGGATAGGTTCTGGTCATAATTTGGTATAGGTTTATTCATGAAAGTTGTTGGTCTATATCTCAGCTTGTTGCTGGTAAAATCTCAGATCAATCGGACCTTTCTACATTGAGTTATGGCCAAATGAACAATCACTATTCATTTGGTTATTCTGCAGAATTAGACTGCAGGTCACCCAGATTAAGGTGAGCTTTTGGTCCACTTGGTTTGGTTTTATGGGCATGGTTTCTTCACCAAAGTTGTGCCATTATGTGTCTAGTTTCATGTCCAATTGGCCTTGCACCAATTGAACCTCTACAATTTAAGTTATGACTGCCCAAACCTGCTGGACCCATGTCTAATTCTGCAGGTCACCATGGGCAGCCACACCAACTGCGATTCCCACTAATAAAACCACCTCATTTCTTGTTTACACATAACCAAATGGTCACTAATTGACCATTAAAACTCACTTTCATCATTACATGATCAAGGTCCCATTTTTCCACCCCAAACTCTAACCCTAACATCTGAAACATTACCCCACATGCATTTTCACTTCATTTCATTAATCCACTTAGTAAATACATGTTGTGGGCAGCCATGATAGTCTTTTAATTTCATTAAACTCAACACAATCAAACCTTAACTATGGCTACCAAAAATCTAGGGTTTTTATCCAAATGGTATTCAACAATTTTTTTTCTTTGCAATTTACACATATTTAAAGTTCTTAACATGAATTTAAAGAAAAATTCATGGTTAGGTCACTAACCTTAAAGGAGTGAGCTTTCCGATTTGCTAAAGTTCTTCCTTTCCTTTTCTTTTTGCTCCCAAAAGGATCACCAAGGTGTAGGAGCAAGTTTTTGTGTTGAGAAATTTAAGTTTTAATGGATGAAAACCCAAGAAATCAAGCTTGGGTAAAGCTTGGCTATGGAGGGCTATGGTGGGAGAGGTTTTACGTTAAGGAGAAGAAGAGAAGAAGGGAGTTCTGATTTTTTTTCTTTCTTTTTCCAGCCCATTTACCTCTTTTATATACCTTGGTGACATGTGTCAACACTTGATTGGGTTGGAGACTTTTAATGACATCCTTATGATGTCATAATTTCAATTTCTTTCATTTTTCCATCCTTTTCTTGTCCAATTAATTTCAATTAAATTTTTAACAAAATTTAATCATATTTTATGTTATATAAATTATTTATTTAACTGGACAAGTTGGCCCAAAAATCATCTCTGAAGACGAAATGACCAAAATGCCCTCCGTTTAGCTTAAACGGGCCAAAATTGTCTGTACCGATTGAAAAATTTTTCTAATTATTTTCTTGGCATTCTAATGCCATATGAACCTTAATGACCCTTTTCTGGAGTCCCAAAAATTATTTTATAATTTTTCCTAAATTTTTTTCTTATTAATATTTGAGTTAATTTTTTTTTGGTTCCTTATTTTAGTTTAAATATATTTTTTTTTCCGAACATTCTAGCTATCCGGACCGACACTTGTCACCGGAATAGTAGACTGTATGGACTAACTAAAATGAGGATGTTACATTAGACACTAAGCATTTTCAAAGAAGGACAAATTAGGATAATCAATAGTTAATATTAGTAATTTCACATGAAATTAAATTAATTCTTGAGCATCCAAATAGTGCTTCTATTTTATCTTTATTGTATATTATTTTCTTTTTTATATTATCGTACCACTAAGCAGCAATGCTTAGCATGATGGATTTGTTTCCTCACGCAGGTACTGAAGATAAAGCCCAGTGGATATTAGACTGAGATTTTGGAGTTCTGATCTGCAGAATGTTTAAGGTTGTCACCTCCTCAGCAATGCATATAGATAGGGCTCACATTAGTCATGTTATGTATTTTGTGTATTATAATTATTTCATATGTTGTAATATAATCGAGGAAATTGTATTTAATATGTATAGGATGTAAATTAATGAATATGTATGGAAATGAATGGATTTATACAAATGAGTATGTGAATTGCAAGAATTGAATGTGAGATGGTTATGATGAGTATGAATGATATTTTCATTGTAAATTATTATTAAAAATTTCAAACAGGTGATTAGTGAAATGCCCCAAACGATTATATAATAGGGGAAACTCCATCAGTTTATCTGTCGAAAAATAATTAATATTAAATTAAATGAATTCAAAATTCCTAAAATAATAAAGTAAGATAAGTTATGGTGCTCCAACACCAAGTGTGACATGTCTTGCTTGGCTACATTGTAGACGGGTAAGGGGTGTCACAGATAATGAATTTCATTTATGTTTTATAAACTATTTTTATGTCTAAATTGTGATTAATTATGTGTTTATTATGGTTGTCCTATTGAGGTGCATGTTGGGGGGAAATTTACTAAAGGACCTTTGTTGATGTTTGTGTGAGGGCATGTGATTTTAGGCAGTTGGGAGGGTTTCCATGAAATGAATTATGGGGATATTATCAATAGGTGCAAGAAGGAAGGGTAGGGTGAGGTGGGTGAAATAGGATATTTCAAAACTAAGGGGCTTGAAACTTCCAAACACTGATATTTAATAATAATGAGGTAAAGCAAATGTTGGAAGAAGGGAATGAATTTGGGCATCTTAAAGATTTTTATTATGTTGAATGAAGATAATAGTGAGCAAAGAAAGAGTGACCATAACTAGGATAAGGATACTGCAATATATTATGAGAATCATTATGTAAGCCAAACATGGAAAGGGAATAGTCATATGAGTGCAGACCTTGAAAATAATTCACCTGATATGGCTGAACCCCAAATAAAATTCCCAATACTTGATGCAACTGATATTGATGCAAGTAAGGATGAAGATTTTAACACACCTAGTCAAAGTGTGGATGATAACTCTAAAGATGAGAGTTTAATGGATGAGATGGAAAATGATGATGATGAAGTTATAATTGCTCTCTCTCTCTCTCTCTCTCTCTCTCTCTCTCTCTCTCTCTCTATATATATATATATATATATATATATATATATATATATATATGTTATATTTGTGGCTTTGAATTTTGGATATATTTTTCATAAACCCGAATTATGACCCGACCCAAAAGTTTTGCACTGCGACCCGATTGGGATAAAAAGTGACTAGTATAAATATTATAATATTCTACCCTTTGCGGTAGAGTTGTGAAATATTCGCGAAACACACTGGAGTTAGGATTTGAGAAATCTAATAGATTGTATCTTGCTCTTTTCATCATAGTGAAACTTTTTCTCTTATCTTGCCTGTGGACATAGATCTTACGGTTGAACCACGTTAAATCCTGTGTTATTCTTCTTCTCTTTTCAATATTATGTGATTATGCAATTTGTGTGTGTGCCTTAGATTCCTGTGCTTGTTATAACAAACTGGTATAAGAGCTTTGTGCGCAAAACCTAGGGTTTATAGATGGCGTCGTCTTCAACGAAGTATGAGATGGAGAAGTTTAATAGTGGATCAAGTTTCAGTCTGTGGAAGATTAAAATTAAATCTTCCTTGATCCTATAAGGTCTACAGAAGGCAATCGAGTATAACTTTCCAGAAGGAATGAAAGAGGCGAAGAAGGCTGATCTAAAGGAGAGAGCCTTGAATGTGATTTTCATGAGCATAACTGATAATGTCCTATGCGAGATTGCTGGTGAAAGCTCAGCATCTGTGATATGGAAGAAATTAGAGGAGTTGTACTCTGCCAAATCGCTAACGAACTGCCTGTATCTGAAGAAAAGGCTTTACAATCTGAGAATGAGCGAAGGTATGCCCATTAAAGAACATCTGGATGAATTCAATTCAATCATTATGGACCTGAAGAATATTGATATTGAGATTGATAGTGAGGATCGAGCCCTTATTATGTTATGTTCTTTGCCACCCTCCTATGAAACTTTTATTGATACTCTGTTGTATGGGAAAGACAGTATTTCACTAGACGATGTTAGTAATTCTCTAAAATCGAAGGAATTGAAAAAGAAATTTCTAGATAATAGAGAAAGATTTGAGGGGGAAGGTTTGGTGAGCAAGGGAAGAACACATTCAAGGGAGGGTTCTTCCAGCAGGAAGAAATCTAAGGCCAGATCTAAGTCAAGAATGAAAAAGGCCAATTGTTTTGAGTGCGGGGAGCAAGGTCACTACAGGAGAGACTGTCCCAAGTTGAAAAATAAAAAGGGAAAGCAACCAGAAAGTTTTACGAATGTGGTTAATAGTTTTATTGATTCTGATGGTGATAACAGTGTTGGAGAAATTTTATATGTGAGTTTAGATCATGGACAAAATTCCTGAATTCTTGATACTGCTGCTACTTATAACATGTGTCCACATAGAAACTGGTTTGTCACTTACAAACAGATGAGTGGCAAGGTGTTTCTGGGCAATGATCGTGCATTATCTGTTGAAGGAATTGGTAACATCAGATTAAGGATGTTTGATGGCGTTGTCAGAACTATAGAGTGTTGGCATGTTCCAGGACTAAAGAGGAACCTGATTTCTCTTGAGACACTTGACTCTCATGGATTTAGATACCATGCAGAGAATGAAGTTCTCAAAGTGTGTAAGGGCTCTATGTACTCATGAAGAGCAGTTTTGTTTCAGGATTGTATTTTCTTTAGGGTAGTACAGTTTCAGGAGAAGCTGCAGTAACATCCGGAAGCAATAATCAGAATCAGACTCAATTGTGGCATATGTGTCTTGGTCATATGAGTGAAAGAGGATTATCTGTGTTAAGCAAGCGGGATTTGTTAGACGGGCAGAAAATAAAATCTATGGACTTTTGTGAACACTGTGTGTTTGGCAAACAGACCAGGGTGAAGTTCGATAAAAGAGCAGTGCGCAAAACCAGAGGAACGATGGATTATATATACTCAGATCTATGGGGTCCTAATAGAATTCCTTCTAAGAGCGGTGCTAGGTACTTCATGACCTTGATTGATGATTACTCTTGGATGGTGTGGGTGTATTTTTTGAAAACAAAAAATGAGGCATTTTTAACCTTTGTAAAGTGGAAGACGATGATTGAGAAGCACACAGAAAAGAAGGTCAAGCATTTTGAAACTGATAACGGGTTAGAATTTTACAATCGTGAGTTCAATGCATTCTACAGCAATGAAGGTATAGTGAGACATCGCACTTGTACAAGGACACCACAATAGAATGGTATTGCAGAACGCATGAAAAGAACGCTTTGTGACAAAGCATGAAGCATGCTCTCACATTCAGGATTGGGAAAGGATTTATGGGCTAAAGCAATTAATACAACCTATTTCTTGATTAATAGATCCCCATCTACAGCTATTGAGTGCAAAACTCCTTTTGAGATCTAGTCCGATTCACCTGCTGATTACTCTCAGCCGAGAGTATTTGGTTGCCCTGCTTATGCTCATGTGAGAGATGGTAAGCTTAAGCTGAGGGTAAGAAAATGTATATTTCTAGGGTATGCATCTGGAGTGAAAGGCTACAGGTTGTGGTGCAATAATCCAAAGTCTCCAAGATTAATTATCAGCAGGGATGTGACATTTAATGAGTCTGCTTCATTGGATAATAAGAGGGAGAAGTCAATAGCAGAATCAGATCACGGTATCAGAAAACAGGTGGAGCTTGATATTGATACTTCAGCAGTTTGGTCCAGTGATTCAGAGGATGAGGTGCAAGATCCTGATCAACAAGAGGATGCACCTGAGCAACAGCAATAGGAACCATATAGCATTGCAACTGGTAGAGAGAGAAAATAGATTAGACCACCCCAGAGATGTGCATATGCAGATCTAGTTGCATTTGCCTTGTTAGTTGCTAAAACAGTTGATGTGCATGAACCTAACAATTATAGAGAAGCTATTTCTTGTTCAGATGCAGATTAGTGGGTCGATGCTATAAGTGAAGAAATTGAATCTCTTCATAAGAATTAGACTTGGGAGCTTGTAAAATTGCTTAAGGGACAAAAGGTTGTAGGTTGCAAATGGGTGTTCAAGAAAAAGGAAGGCACTCCAGGGGTTAAAGCACCTCAATATAAGGCACGGTTGGTAGCAAAAAGCTTTACTCAGAGGGAGGGGATTGACTTTAATGAAGTATTTTCTCCAGTTGTGAAGCACAGTTCTATCAGAGTCTTACTTGCTATGGTTGCTCTTTATAATCTAGAGCTTGAGCAACTAGATGTGAAGACAACATTTTTGCATGGTGAGTTGGAGGAGCAAATTTATATGAGTCAGCCTGAGGGATTTGTCATTCCAGGTATGGAAAACTATGTTGCTTGCTTAAGAAATCTTTATATGGTCTAAAACAGTCTCCTAGGCAGTGGTACAAAAGATTGATATATTCATGGTTTGTAATGGCTTTAATCGTAGTTCATATGATAGTTGTGTGTATCATAAGAAGCTTTTCAGATGATTCCTTTATTTATTTACTGTTGTATATGGATAACATGCTTATTGTTGCTAAAAGCATGTCACAAATTAACATTCTGAAAAAGCAATTGAGTGATGAGTTTGAGATAAAGGATTTGGGTGCTACAAAGAAGATATTGGGAATGAAAATTACCAGGGATAGAAGTGTTGGGAAGCTTTTCTTATCTCAATTGGCCTATGTTGAGAAAGTGCTTAAGCGTTTCAACATGAATAATGCTAAGCCTATGATTGTTCCATTTGCTGCCCATTTCAAATTATTTGTAGACATGTCACCAAAAACAGATGAGGAGATGGAGCACATGTCTGGTGTTGCCTATTCGAGTGCTGTTGGTAGCATTATGTATGCTATAGTATGCACCCGACTTGACATTTCACATGCAGTTAGTGTTGTGAATAGATACATGATGTGTTCTGGGAAAGAGCATTGGCATGCAGTGAAATGGATTTTGAGGTATTTAAAGGGTACTACAGATGTTGGTTTGACATTTAACAGGGCTAAGATCAGTGATTCAGTTGTTGGCTATGTGGATTCAGATTTTGTAGGGGATTTAGACAAGAGGAGATCTTTGACAAGTTATTTGTTTACTCTTTCTGGAAGTGCTATTAGTAGGAAGGTAACATTGAAAGCTACAGTTGATTTGTCTACCACAGAGGCTGAATATATGGCCTTAGCAGAGGCAGTAAAGAAAGTTTTATGGTTACAAGGTTTGGTAGGTGATTTTGGCTTGATACAGAACAAGGCAACAGTGTTTTGTGACAGCCAGAGTGTAATACTTCTCACAAAGAATCAGATATACCATAAGCGAACTCAGCACATTGATGTCAGATATCACTTTATTCGGGATATTGTATCTCAGGGGACTGTAGTTGTGCAGAAAGTATCTGCTCATGATAATCCAACAGATATGATAACCAAGGGAGTCCCAGTCAGCAAGTTTAGGCATTGCCTAGACTTGGTTTGTGTTTATAGTGCTCAGTAATGCCCTTGCGAGGGCATATTACAAAACGGAGTGTTTGTGGTTATTTTTGTTTATGATAGAGGAAATTCAAGTCAAGGGAAGGAATTGTTATATTTGTGGCTTTGAATTTTGGATATGTTTTTCATGGACCCAAATTGTGACCCGACCCGAAAGTTTCGCACTGCAACCTGATTGGGATAAAAAATGACTAGTATAAATATTGTAATATTCTACCCTTTACGATAGAGTTATGAGATATTCGAGAAATACACTGGGGTTAGGGTTTGAGAGTTCTGATTGATTGTATCTTGCTCTTTTCATCATAGTGAAACTTTTTCTCTTGTCTTGCCTGTGGACGTAGATCTTACAATTAAACCACGTTAAATCCTGTGTTATTCTTCTTCTCTTTTCAATACTATGTAATTGTGAAATTTGTGTGTGTGCCTTAGATTTGCGTGCTTATTATAACAATATATATATATATATATATATATATATATATATATATATATATATATATATATATATAGAGAGAGAGAGAGAGAGAGAGAGAGAGAGAGAGAGAGAGAGAGAGAGAGAGAGAGAGAGAGAGAGAGGAAAGCATTTAGGTCAAATGCACAAGAAAATGCTGATGGTGATAAAGGTATTCTAGGCTAAATGATGTCAATGAAAATGTGTAAGCAGCAAATGAATTTGGGAGATGCAAGTACTATAGTTAGTGATTATAAAGATTTTGAAGATGATGGATAATCTGTGAGGAATAAAAGGAGGAGGTATGTTGTATATAATCCAGGATATTATCACGCTACATTTGATTTTGTAATTGGGATGATATTTGAGACTGGAACGTAGTTTAGGAAATGTGTTCAAAAGTGTGGTTTTGCTAATGGGTATAACATTGGTTGGAAAAGGAGTTATGAGTTAAGGATGGAAGCCAAATATTTTGAAAATTGCAAATGGATCATTTATGCAGTGAAAAGTAAGGAAAAAGGGCATTTCAAGTGAAAAGATATAATGGGGTTCACAGTTGTCAAAGGAGTTTGACTAATAGACAAACTAATGTAAAATGGTGTGCAAAGGAGTTTTTGGATAGATTTAAGAGAAATCCATATTATAGGGTTGATGAAATGCTATATGACACGCGTGAAAAATATAGGCTAACCTTATCAAAGTGGATATGTTATAGGGCTAGGTCAAAAGCCTTAAAGTTATTAAGAGGGACTTTAAAGTCTCATTATGCTAAGTTAAGGTCATACAAATCTGAGTTACAAGCTATTAATAGGGAAGGGAAGTTTAGTTGCTAACTGAGGCTATTGGAGCAAATGGGCCTGGTTTCAAAAGATTCTATGTTGGATTTAGTGCTTTGAGGAAGAGTTATGTAAAAGGTTACAGACCATGTATTTGCTTAGATGGATGTTTTCTGAAGACTATTATTGGGGGCATTACTAAGTGTAGTTTAGATAGATGGAAACAATCAAATGTTAATCTTTTGGTGTGTGGTTAAAGGTGAGAATGAAAAGGTTGGAGCTGATTTCTAGAAAGGTTTGAAGGCTTAGATGTCATTGATGGCCTTGGCTTGACATTGGTTAGTGATCAATAAAATGTAATAAATTTATTTATTTTTAATTTTTTCTACGTACTTTTTATTGATTGAAAACATTACTTGTTTTTAATTTTTTATTGCATTTTATATTGTACTGCAGGGACTTGCAAAAGCAATAAGGGAGTTAGTTCTATATGCTGAACACAGAAATTGTGCAAGTATATTTATAGCAACTGGAAGAAAGTTCATATGGGTCAGGAATTTAAGTCAATCTTTTGGAAGGTTGTAAATGCAACCCATAAGGTTGCATTGGATAAGCATATGGAGAAGCTGAAGGAGATATCTAAACTAGCACAACAAGATTTAATAAAGCAAGATCCCAAGGTATTTTGCAAAGCTTTCATTAATACTTGGCCTAAATGTGATGTCATTACATCTAACCCTGCTAAAACATTCAATTCTTGCACCTGTAAGGCTAGGACTAAGCTTATCATTAATATGTTAGAGGAAATCAGAACATGTTTGATGGAAAGAATGTTTACTAAAAATGAGTTAATGAAAAAGTGTGAAGATACTATTTATCCTAGGATAAGGAATGTTATTAAAGAAGCAAAAAAGGGAACAAAGTATTGTGTTGTTAAGCCTGCAATAGGCAATAAATTTTAGGGGGTGTTTGGTTTACCTGTTGGGTACAACTGATAGCTGATAGACACCCAAACAGGTGAACTAGAGTGTTTGCCAAGCTTAAAAAAATAAAGCTGATAGCTGATGGGCAACTGATATGGTAATCACCAGCTGTAGTTTGTATCAGTTCTATTTTTAGAGCTATTTCTCATCAGCTGATAGCTTATTTAGTTTTATTTTTTATTTTAACCATATTATCCTTTTTCATTTAACTTGAAAATTAATGTTATTAATACTTTTATCTCTTTTATTTATAATTTTAACATTTTAATTAACGTATTTCAACATTGTTAAAATATTTTTTTATTAATAACATAAAATATAAAATATTTATTTATATCTAAAAACTTAAAATTAATTATAAATTTTTTTTATTAACAATAATAATTACTTTATTATTTTATCTATATTTTTAAAGTTATTTAATTTTTTTAAAAAAATAATTATTTTCTAATTTCAATAATAAAAGAAATGATATAATACGATAGATAATAATTATATATTTATTTTAATAATATAATAAATGATCTAATATATTAATTTAATAATTATATATTTAATTTAATAATAAAATAAATAATATAATATAATAAATTTATAATTTTATATTTATTTAAATAATAAAATAAATTATATGATATATATCCCTATTAGTCATTTCATATGTCAACAGCAACAGCTAAATATAGTTTTACCCAACACTTCACATAAATCAGCTATCATCAGCTATCAGCTATCAGCTATCAGCTAACAGTAACAGCTATCAGTTGTATTCAACAGTTAAGCCAAATAGGCTCTTAGTTTCTATAGGATGGGTGATAGAAAATCATGCACATGTAGGGCATGGGATCTTTCTAGGGTCCCTTGCTCACATGTATTAACATATATTTTCTATATGAAGCATCAGTTAGAGGATTATGTAGATCCTTATTTTACCAAGTCACAGTACCTTTCTATGTACAAATATGCATTACACCCCTTGAATGCTCCAAACATGTGGCCCCAAGTTAATGGAACACTATATTGTCACCTGAGTATTAGAAGGCACCTGGCAGACAAGAGAGAGAGAGAGAGAGAGAGAAAGAGATAAGTTTGAAGATGAAGGCACTTCTCAACACAAGGTTAGTAGAATAGGAACAGAAATGACTTGCTAATACTGCTTGCAAACTAGACATAACACAAAAGGATGTTCAAATCCCAACTACAAAACCACCCAAGGTGAAGTCAATTTATTCAATTAATATATGTTATTTTTACTTCATTTATTAAATTTAATGAATTATTCTTATTACTTTTTGCATGTATAATATAACAAAAGAAGTAGACTTAGAAAGCAACCAATTAAAGACAACCCATTTAAGCTAGTAGGTGGAAGTGGATTAAAAAATCCACCAGTTATTGTTTCTAATCTAGGACTTGTGAATGTGTCCAAACAAAATATGAAATAACTAAGAGACTTACTAGGAAGGACAGGAAAATGATAATGGTGTTATACACATGATACTGATATTTATTGCATTTTTTTTCTTTTAAATAATATAATTAGTGCATTTATGGTTTCTTTAATTAGGCAAGTTCTAAATATGATATATTAATATCTGAGGCAATAGGAAATGTTTATGCAAGGGTAAAATACTAAAATTATTGAATGACTTAATTTACTTTTCTACTCTACTTTAAATAACTTTTTTGCAAGTTTATGTAAGTAGATGCTAGGTGAAAGGAGTATTGAGTATTTTAGTGGACCACATTCAATAGCCCAAGTTGCAAAGAGAGTGCCATCCAAGAAGCAAACCAAGAAGAAACAGTCAAAATAGCAAATTGGTTTAGAGGAACAACCTTCATCATATCCAATTGATTCACAAGTTTGTGCAAATCCAATACCATCCCAGATGTTAAGGGAGACTCATATTCCACAAAGAAAGAGCAAATCAACAAAAAGGAAAGGGAAAGTAACAAAATAAGAAAGTATCTATATTTATTAAGTATTTTGTTGGGATATTAACATGACTTTTGTAGTATGCATCATGGTTTTACAGTTATGGCTATGTTATTTTGGTTTTCTTTTAGACATATTGGCTTATGCTAATGGTATGAGATAAGTTTGATGTAAATAGGTAACACATGGCCATTATCTTATTTTGTTATTCTTTTGGACACATGTAGACAACAACTTAAATTTAATATATGTTGCATTTCTATTGTCTTAAACAGACAAGTCTGTGATTCTTTATTAGTATATACACTATGTAGTTTACATTTATAGATGGATTAAATGCACATATAGGCACTACTTTTGTTTGTGCAATATCAATATTTGATCAATTACTTTCTCATTATGACAAATACATTAACATCATAATTGAATTTTGTCAATCAAATATCATTGCACATACACAAGAGATAAATAATAAAATGTTTATTTCAATGTTGGAAGGTTGCTTCGAGGTACACCTTCCTTACATTAAGAAAGATATAACTTGCTTCTCTTTTCTTTCATTATAATAAAGAGTAGAAAGCACATGCAGAGTACGGTAGCAATATATACCAACCTCATTTTCCAATTAGCAGCTTGCATTTTTTGCATTATCGGATGCAACAATATCCTCTCTTCTTCCAGTTTCTTCACTTTTTCTGTCCTCTTCAATAGTTATGTCTTAGCAACCTTCAAATTCCTTTCCAGCTCCACTTCATTATACTCTTTTGTTGAAATTATACCTTGTAGCATATCCATTCTGTCAAATATAACATCAAACACATGTCTTTCTCTTGAATTAGAAATAAGCTCATCATCATACCAAAGAAAGAAATCACATTCATTAACCTCATATTATGATACAATAGACGTCAATAAATAAGCATTTTACCCAGTAATCAACTAAATTGAACAAAAATCCTACAAAAACTAACCCTCTTTAAAGGACAAACATAGAACCTCTTTCTTGGGTTCCTTCGAATGAATGAAGTTAGCAATGGTGCAATCTCATTGTGCATAGGACCAAAAACACAAGGAGCTCTTGCTATTGAAGAAGAAGTTTTGTTGGCTACCATGGTTAGCTAATAACGGACACACAAATAAGATATAATAAATGTCCGTGAAGGATAAAAAGAAAAGACAAGGGAAGAAGAGGGACAACTCACTATCATGAAAAGGGCATGAAGAACACCTAAGGAATAGGGTAACGCAGCTAAAACTATTCTCAATTTTATATTAGGGTTCTAAATGTGAAATTTACATTTTGATCATTGAGTTAGGTAGTTAATTGATTATATATGGAGCAGTCCGATTCAGTTTAGTTTGAAAATATGAAAAACCAAATAAACTGAATTTGATAATTTTTCCAAACCAAAACGAATTGAATAAAGGGAAAATCGAACTAATCAAATAAAAAGTTTGGTTTGGTTCTCTTCAATTTGATTCTTTAGTTTTCAATTAGAGGAATTTTTTAGATGAATAGAAATTTCTTCTCACTTTTGTGTGGAAATGTTAAATAAATCTCAATATTAGCGGTGCAATATTCATTCACAATGCAATATGCATGAAACCTCATTAGCTCAAGATCAAATCAACAAGAAACGCAACATAAAAGCTATTATAATCTATAAGAACCCATATACAAAAATTAGTTGTCAAATCTCATTGATTTTCCAAATTTCTTCTATGAAAAAGGAATAATAACACAAAAAAAATTGTAAATAAATATACATTTAGTTTAAAAGGAATTGAAATAGATGGCATCGACTTCAATTTGTTGCTGCTTAGAACTATGGGCTTCAATTTCACGGTACATGTGTTGTCAGTGCTTGGCTCTGTTAATAAGAAAGGAAGCCCCTTTACAATCATCTTGAAAAGTAGACCAAAATAATCAACTTGAAGTGGTGAAGGAAAACGGAAAAGAATAAGAAGAAGAAGATGAGGACTCATGATTTTGAAGAAAGAAATGAGTTAAAGCCTAAAGAGAAAAGAAATCAATTAAAAAAGAATTGAGATAGAGGGAGGAAAATGTGAAGAGGGTATACACACACACACACACACACATATGTAATTAGATCAAGTGGACGATTAAGATTGATTATTTAAAATATGTAAAAGAAAAAAAGGAATTGTAAGGATTGAACTCATAATCTATTTGGGCCAAAATAAAAACTTTACAACTATGCTAAAGGTGGTTACTATACAACATATGTATGTTAATTAATTTTATATCAATTCAATTCGATTTTATCAATTTTTTTTTAAAAGCCAAAATGAACCCAAAAAACTAAAATATCTATAAATTAAAACTGAACCAAATAAAAAAAAACTAAAATATCTATAAAATAAAATCGAATTGAACTGAAAAACTGAAATTAATCTATTCGGTTGAATTTTTCGGTTTGAACCAAATTATGCTCACCCTATACGGAGGTTAGACTTTATCCCATGTGGAATTGTGTCCCACAGTTCTATAATAAAAAAAATCTAGGAGTGGAGTGCCACGTAGGATGAGGCCACACTGTCTTCAAATCCAATTTGAAATGTGTACAGAACTTTTAGAAATTTTGAAATTTTGGTGATTGTGATGGAACGGAAGCGTGAAAAACACAAGTTTATACTATTGAATTAAAAAATTTTCACCTAGGGTCACATGCATCATGCAAGATTTATTTTTTATCTATTTGATTTCAATGATAAACAACATATTAAAACTCTTTTAATATGTTTTTGGATCTGTATTTGCCATTTAAGATTTTAAAATTAATCAGATTAATTTTAGAACCCTAGATTAAATCAAGAATGATTACACTAACCTCGTGATGCACTGCAGCGTGTTCCGCGCTTTAAGATTCGCCTTCGTGACACCAGAAGTTGTCCCTCTAGCTTGTCCGCACCAAGAACACCAATGGCAGCCCTTGAACAGCATCTAAAGCCTTTTCTCTGAATTAGAAATTGAAGTTCTGCCTTTTAAGAGATTAGAGATGTAAACAGGACACTAGAAACAATTCCTAGTGTTCTTAATTCAAGAGATTGATGGCTAATCTCTTTGAATTGATAAGAGATGAAGAAGAAGAGGTAAAAACCCTCAAAGTGGCGTGACAAAGGAGTGTGGCTGCTGGTTATGTTTTATTTTCTCATAACAACACTTAAATAGCTAGGTTAACACATTAAACCCTTGCCACATGTCACCCTTTGATTAGCTCTAGGTTTAAGTGACCCAATCACATTGTGCCAAGTGTCAAACCTATATTTAATCTTGATTTTAATCATCTTACATGATTAAAAAAAAACATTTGGCAAGCTTATGTGTTATGCCATGTGTCACCATCTCATGGTGCCACGTGTCACACTGCAAAATTATCAAAATGCCCCTGTGTCTTAATTTTGAGTTCTTAACCCAAAATAATTATTTTCTTCTTCTAATTAATTTATATCAAATATAAATTAATTAATTAATCTCTATTAATTAATTTCTCATTAATTAAATTAATATTTAAACACTTTAAATATAAATTTAACTTATATTATACATCCAATAATCTAGATTTGGTTTCAAGTCATGCTAGGGACTTTGCAATCTAATTGCAAACCAAACCTATTTAATTAATCAATTAAACTCTTTAATTAATTAATTAAATTATATTTAAATAGGTGATAACTTGTATATGTGTGTAACTTACTAGGCTCATCACTAATTGGCAATGAGACATGATATCAACTCTTAATATCATCAGAACTCTTTCTTACCATAAATGATTTCTCTAAATCATTTTATGCACTTCATAGACCATGGTTAACACCTAGCATAGCATGCCATGGCCACCCAATTAGTAATAAGGTTTACCTTAAATGAACCTATAATCATATGTTACCATGCACTAGAATCTCTCTCATACAAAATCCCAACTCAAGCTGAGTCATGGTTTATATCAAACTCCATTTGCTATGAATATTATGTTCTCTTTTAATTCCATTCTTGATAAAAATATTTTCTCATCATAAACTCTTTTCTTATTAAATCTATCTTTCCTTTCCAGGTACTTGAAACATCAAGAACAATTAAATGAACTGAGGATTTTATCCCTATTTACTTAGAGGAACAGATTCCATCTTGATCAACACCTACCTCCATATATAACTAGTAGGAGTCAACACATGCCCATATACCCATACAGTACAAGTATGAAAGCAGATCAAACTCAAACTACCTATATACAAGATAAATGTGCTATCTCAAACTCTAAAGATTATATGCATCGATATGATTTATGACAAAACATTGACAAGAATAAACTCCATGTGCTTGTCATAAGTGTCATTGGTTCGCCTACTTATCATTTATAAGTGCCTATCATGTTTGTTATATGGCATGAGACTCACCATTCCATCTTATTTATATCTCATATAAATAACTTGGGAACAAACATGAATACAATCTTTCTGGATAAGTCATGTCCTTATTATGAAGTATCCTCGATTGTGAACCTATTTATGATACTTCGTGCTAGAAATATTGTCACTCATATTCTTAACAACTTAAGAATAATATTTCTAACAAAATATCAATGGACCTTTTCTATTACACATAAATATATTATGTAAACAGAAAAGTGGAAATGCCTTTTATTAATAAAAATATGTACAAGATACATACTAAATGATATGCTCTAGGGCATACTACTAACAATCTCCCACTAGCACTAGAGCCATTCATTACAATATCTTAGACCTATCTTCTCAAGATGTCGGTCTAACTGAGTCTGTGACATAGGCTTAGTGAATGGATCAGCTGGATTTTCAGCTGATGCTATTTTCTGTATGGCTTAATCGCCTTGCCCAACTATATCTCTGATAATGTGGTAGTGCCTTTCTATGTGTTTGGATTTCTGGTGAGACCTTGGTTCCTTAGCCTGTATGACTGCTCCATTATTGTCACAGTGTAGTGGAATCACACTCAATGGAAGGAACTACCGTAAGTTCTGGCTACGAACTTCTTTATCCAACAAACTTCCTTTGCAAAGATCTCGATGCAAGAATATACTCACTCAGAGTGGAATCTGCAATGCGTGCTCGCTTGGAACTCTTCCAACTGACTGCACCTCCATTACAAATGAATACATATCCAGAGGTAGACTTTCTATCATCGATATTTGATTGAAAATCAGAATCAGTATAACCATCCAATTGCAAGTCTCCACCTCCATAAATCAAGAATAAATCCTTAGTTCTCAAGTACTTAAGGATATTCTTGTGACAATATCCGATGTTCCAAACTCGATTGGATTGATACCGCTAGTCAAACTAACGATATGCGATATCAGGCCTAGTACACAACATTGCATACATTAAACTACCAATAGAAGCATATGGAATCTGGCCATCTTATCTCTTTCTTCGTGTGTCTTTGGAGACATCTCTTTAGAAAGATGGATACCATGTCTCACTGGTAACAATCCTCTCTTGGAATCAAGCATGTTAAACCTCTTTAACACCTTTTCCAAGTATAGACTTTGGGATAAACCAATTATTCTTTTCGCTCTATCTCTATAGATGCGAATCCCAAGAATATAGGTTGCCTCCCTAAGTCTTTCATGGAGAATGTATTTGACAACCATACCTTTATAGTCAACATACCCGTGTCAATACCCATCAACAGTATGTCATCCACATATAAGACAAGGAAAGTGATAGCACTGTCACTAACCTTCTTATATACACATGACTCATCCTCATTTTTGATAAAACCAAAGGATTTAATGGCTTCATCAAAACGAATGTTCCAACTCCTCAAGCTTGTTTCAACCCATAAATGGATCGTTTTAGCTTGCATACCTTGGAACCATCTTGGGATTCAAATCCCTTAGGTTGTTCCATGAAAATGTTTTCTTCAATGTATCCATTGAGAAAAGTCTTTGACATCCATCCGCCAAATCTCATAATCATAGTACGCACTATTGCTAATAAAATCCTAATTGATTTAAGCATGGCAACAAAGCAGAAAGTTTCCTCATAGTCGATTCCTTGCCTTTGGCGAAACCCTTTCGCTACTAGCCTTGCCTTATAGGTATCTACCTTTACATCAGAACCAATTTTCTTCTTGAAAAACCATTTGTTCCCTATTGGTATAATACCTTCAGGTGGGTCAACAAGATCCCAAAATTGATTCTTATACATGGATTCAATCTCGGATTTCATATCATAAATCCATTTTGAAGATTCTATATATGTTGAGGTTATTCATATGTAAGTGGATCATCTCCATTATCTACTTCTTCATGAGTAGACAACTCTTGTTCTTCTTCATGAAGGAAACCATATCTCACCGTGGGTGAGATACCTCGTTATTCTACGAGGAACAATTTGTAGATGTTTCATCAACTGTATTGGTTGACTAGATGGATCTATATCCATCGATCTGCTGGTTGGTCGAATTCTCCAATTCTAACTCTATTTGCCTTCCTTTGCCTCCTTCTTGAACAAACCGTTGTTCAAGAAATGTGGCATCTCTACTTATCACAACCTTTGTGAAGTAGGCAAATAAAAATAATATCCAAAACTATCTTTTGGATATCCAACAAATCGACCTTTTACGATCCGTCTCCAATTTATCGTTGTTCGCTTTTTGATATGTGGACAACCCCAAATCTTAACATGCTTAAGACTTGGTTTTCTTCCATGCCATATCTCATAAGGTGTGGAAGAAACGATTTTGATGGAATCCTATTCGCATATACAAAGTGATTCTAATGCAAATCCTCAAAAGGAGATTGGCATATCAAGATAGCTCATCATACTACGACCATATCCAATAGGTACGATTTCTCCTTTCAGATACACCATTCACCGTATGGCTCTCTGGAGGAGTCACCGAGAAACAATGCCATGCTCTCTCAAGTATTCATCAAATTCAAGACTCAAATATTCACCTCTACGATCCGATCAAGAGCTTTAATACTCTTTCCTGTTTGATTTTCTACTTCAGATTTAAATTCTTTGAACTTTTCAAAGATTCATGTTTGTATTTCATCAAATACAAATACCCAAACCTTGATTTATCATCAGTAAAGGTAATAAAATAATGAAAACCCCTCTAGCTATTTCTTTAAATGGACCACATACATCACTATGTATTAGCTCCAAAATATTTTCACTCTTAGCCCGTCCCAAAGAAAGGGTGATCTAGTCATTTTGCCTCAAGGCAAGATTCACAAGTTGGAGTAGGCTCAGAGCCCAATGAGGATAGAATCCCCATTTTCTCCGCTTTGCAATCCTATCTTCTCGCAACATGACATAACCTTAAGTGCCAAATATATTTTGAACTTGAGTTGGTTTTCACCATGGCATTGCATTCTTTTAGATCACTTGCATTCAATTTGTGTTTGTCATTATTATCCAAATAATAAAGACCATCATTCATATAACTAACCAATATATTTATTTCTAAAATAAATATTGCAAACATCATCGATGAATCAAATTCATAGCCATTTCTAGTCAAACTAGATATAGAAATGATGTTCTTAAAAGCATCAGTACATATAAAATATTATCCAAACACAAACATGTCCAAACATGTAAAAGATTTAGATCCTATGGCTAAAGCTTCAACAGTTGAGCCATTGCCAATCCGACTCTAACATCTTGAGAACGCAAGTCGCTACTATTTGCTAGTTCTTGCATATCATTAGAAATGTGAGAACTGCACCAGATTCTAAAACCCAAGTGTAGATGAACTATGAGTATCATCAATCTAAATAACAAGATATGGACATACCTTCCAAGGTGTATCCTTCTTGTCCTTCAGAGAAGCAAGATACTGCGCGCCTTTCCAAATACCATCCTTTGGCAAAGGGAAACACTTTCCTTTGCCACCATCGCCTTTAGTCTTCCTTTTCTGCTTAGCTATTTTCTTGGAAGGACCAGAATCTGAGGTTTCTTTTTCTTATTGCCCTTTTTCTTGTTGGACTTTCCAAAGAGAAGAAGATGCAACCAAAGCTACCTCTTTTCCTTTATTGCCCGGCATATTCTTTTGGGCAATAACAAGATGTTGAGTAAACCAGCTAAGGTGCATTCTGTTTAGTCATATGGAAATTTATCACAAAATTCCCAAAAGACTCGGGAAGGGACCAAGGATCAAATCCGTCTGTAGTTGGAAATCCATGTTGAAGTCAAGATGTTCCAAATCGCTCAATTAGTCGAATCATCTTGTGGACATGATCCCCAACATTCGCCCTCGGACATCCTCATACCTAATAGCCGCCTAGATATCTCATACCTAGCATTCTCCGTGCTCACCATACAACTCTTGTAGGTGAAGGAGGATCTCACTTGCACTCTGCATGTTCTCATGTTGCTTCAGAACTCATTACTCATGGAAGCAAGCATGTAACACTTAGCTCTCATATCATGCTCCTTCCACTTGTCCAAAGTTTCATGTTCCTCTTGTGTGGCTTCTGGAGGTAAGGGACCAAGAACATTTGAATCTAGAACATATCCTATATGTTCAAGGTTCAAGACAAGTTTCAAATTTCTTAGCCAATCAGAGAGATTAGGTCCTGTCAACCTATTGCGATCAAGTATGCTTGTAAGGATATTGGATGGTGGAGGTTGTTGTGTGCTCATTAGTATCAGAACATTAATTGCAGAAATAACCAGATTAATTAGAAAATGAATCATGTAATTAACCAAATATGATTATGGTCTTTTAATCAAATTGGTCCTCCCACTAATTTAGCGAATCCTACACTTCCAAAGTAGAAAACGGAAATTCTAGTTGGATGGATTTCTAGTGGGTGATTGAATTCTTATAATTCTATTAATCATCCTCAGGTACATCCATTATTGGAATTACAATAAACTATAAGTGAGCAACTCTTTGCCCATCACATCTCATGTGAGGTTCAATCCTTTACCTAGCCCCTAATGCTCAAAATCTCAGGTACATCCATTATTGACTTATCTTGCATTAGTTAAGTTGATCCCATTGAGCCAGTAATTGTGCAAATAATTTTAATGTCCTCAGGTACATCCAATATTGGCCACTAAACCATTTACATATTTACAACATCTCATGCTTAACAATTATTCTTAAGAAAATCTCTTAAATAAATTGCATCTTATGCAACTATTTAAAATTTCTTAAAATAATTGCCCCAATGGAGGGCCTATGTTATAATTACTTTAATTATAGCATTTTCAACTTAATCATTTGTTTGGAAGATTTTATGGTCATTTTATTTACTATTAAGGTCTCACTTTGCACATTATCCATTTAGCATGCATATATCATATAATTGCATACATTCCCATACATCTCATGCATTCATGGATATGCAGTAAATATGGTATGATCATGGACTTTCTAAGGGATTCAATCGAGCCACCAAGAATTGAATCAGGCATTCCTAGGTGCATTTCATTCATTCATTTTACAAGAGTTGAAGGAGTACATAATCAACACTTGATCTTGAATTCCTCCCACCGGTCCCACCAATGCTCTTGACCTCCTTGAACTTCTTGCAATCCAATATTACATATAGTAATCCTTGGCATACCAAGGCGAATATACAAGAACTTAAATAAATGAAATTACAACCCAAAAATTATTACAAACTTAATAGTACATGCCCAAAATAAATTAAAATTAATTAATTAATTTACAATCCCAAAGAAACATAAAAGAAATAAATCCAATCACATTGGTCTTTTTATAGTCCATGATCATCCATCATGCATATCACTATTTAACAATTAAATAAAACATACATACTTAAATTAAATTGAATAT